>NW_025747645.1:0-10000 GCF_021184085.1 Oncorhynchus gorbuscha
AGCACCGACCGGGGTCACAGACTGGTTGAGAAGGGTCAGACTGGTTGAGAACAGCACCGACCGGGGTCACAGACTGGTTGAGCACCGAGTCACAGACTGGTTGAACAGCACCGGGGTCACAGACTGGTTGAGTAGCACCGACTGGGGTCACAGACTGGTTGAACAGCACCGACCGGGTCACAGGGACTGGTTGAGTAGCACCGACTGGGGTCACAGACTGGTTGAACAGCACCGACCGGGGTCACAGACTGGTTGAGTAGCACCGACCGGGGTCACAGACTGGTTGAGTAGCACCGACCGGGGTCACAGACTGGTTGAGCAGCACCGACCGGGGTCACAGACTGGTTGAGTAGCACCGACCGGGGTCACAGACTGGTTGAGTAGCACCGACCGGGGTCACAGACTGGTTGAGTAGCACCGACCGGGGTCACAGACTGGTTGAGTAGCACCGACCGGGGTCACAGACTGGTTGAGCAGCACCGACCGGGGTCACAGACTGGTTGAGTAGCACCGACCGGGGTCACAGACTGGTTGAGTAGCACCGACCGGGGTCACAGACTGGTTGAGTAGCACCGACCTTAGTCACAGACTGGTTGAGTAGCACCGACCGGGGTCACAGACTGGTTGAGCAGCACCGACCTTAGTCACAGACTGGTTGAACAGCACCGACCGGGGTCACAGACTGGTTGAGCAGCACCGACCGGGGTCACAGACTGGTTGAGCAGCACCGACCGGGGTCACAGACTGGTTGAGTAGCACCGACCGGGGTCACAGACTGGTTGAGTAGCACCGACCGGGGTCACAGACTGGTTGAGTAGCACCGACCGGGGTCACAGACTGGTTGAGTAGCACCGACCCGGGGTCACAGACTGGTTGAGTAGCACCGACCGGGGGTCACAGACTGGTTGAGTAGCACCGACCGGGGTCACAGACTGGTTGAGTAGCACCGACCGGGGTCACAGACTGGTTGAGTAGCACCGACCTTAGTCACAGACTGGTTGAGTAGCACCGACCGGGGTCACAGACTGGTTGAGCAGCACCGACCTTAGTCACAGACTGGTTGAACAGCACCGACCGGGGTCACAGACTGGTTGAGCAGCACCGACAGACTGGTTGAGTCACCGAGACTGGTTGAGTAGCACCGACCGGGGGTCACAGACTGGTTGAGTAGCACCGACCGGGGTCACAGACTGGTTGAGTAGCACCGACCGGGGTCACAGACTGGTTGAGTAGCACCGACCGGGGTCACAGACTGGTTGAGTAGCACCGACCGGGGTCACAGACTGGTTGAGTAGCACCGACCGGGGTCACAGACTGGTTGAGTAGCACCGACCGGGGGTCACAGACTGGTTGAGTAGCACCGACCGGGGTCACAGACTGGTTGAGTAGCACCGACCGGGGTCACAGACTGGTTGAGTAGCACCGACCGGGGTCAGGACTGGTTGAGTAGCACCGACCTTAGTCACAGACTGGTTGAGTAGCACCGACCGGGGTCTGAGACTGGTTGAGCAGCACCGACCTTAGTCACAGACTGGTTGAGCAGCACCGACCGGGGTCACAGACTGGTTGAGCACCGACCGGGGTCACAGACTGGTTGACCAGCACCGGGTCACAGACTGGTTGAGTAGCACCGACCGGGGTCACAGACTGGTTGAGTAGCACCGACCGGGTCACTGGTTGAGTAGCACCGACGGGAGTCGACCCGAGTCTGAACTGGTTGAGTCACCACTGGGGGACTGGTTGAGTAGCACCGACTGAACTGGTTGAGTCACGAGAACTGGTTGAGCAGCACCGACCGGGGTCACAGACTGGTTGAGTAGCACCGACCGGGGTCACAGACTGGTTGAGTAGCACCGACCGGGGTCACAGACTGGTTGAGCAGCACCGACCGGGGTCACAGACTGGTTGAGTAGCACCGACGGGGTCAGACTGGTTGAGTAGCACCGACCGGGGTCACAGACTGGTTGAGTAGCACCGACCGGGGTCTGGTTGAGTAGCACCGACCGGGGTCACAGACTGGTTGAGTAGCACCGACGGGGTCCGGGGTCACAGACTGGTTGAACAGCACCGACCGGGGTCACAGACTGGTTGAGTAGCACCGACCGGGGTCACAGACTGGTTGAGTAGCACCGACCGGGGTCACAGCCTGGTTGAGTAGCACCGACCGGGGTCACAGACTGGTTGAGTAGCACCGACCGGGGTCACAGACTGGTTGAGTAGCACCGACCGGGGTCACAGACTGGTTGAGCAGCACCGACTGGGGTCACAGACTGGTTGAGTAGCACCGACCGGGGTCACAGACTGGTTGAGTAGCACCGACCGGGGTCACAGACTGGTTGAGTAGCACCGACCGGGGTCACAGACTGGTTGAGTAGCACCACCCGGGGTCACAGACTGGTTGAGTAGCACCGACCGGGGTCACAGACTGGTTGAGTAGCACCGACCGGGTCACAGACTGGTTGAGTAGCACCGACCGGGTCACAGACTGGTTGAGCAGCACCACCGGGGTCACAGACTGGTTGAGTAGCACCGACCGGGGTCACAGACTGGTTGAAGCAGCACCGACTGGGGGTCACAGACTGGTTGAGTAGCACCGACCGGGGTCACAGACTGGTTGAACAGAGCAGTCACAGACTGGTTGAGTAGCACCACCGGGGTCACAGACTGGTTGAGTAGCACCGACCGGGGTCACAGACTGGTTGAGCAGCACCGACCGGGGTCACAGACTGGTTGAGTAGCACCGACCGGGGTCACAGACTGGTTGAGTAGCACCGACCGGGGTCACAGACTGGTTGAGTAGCACCGACCGGGGTCACAGACTGGTTGAGTAGCACCGACCGGGGTCACAGACTGGTTGGAGTAGCACCGACCGGGGTCACAGACTGGTTGAACAGCACCGACCGGGGTCACAGACTGGTTGAGTAGCACCGACCGGGGTCTGAGACTGGTTGAGTAGCACCGACCGGGGGTCACAGACTGGTTCAGCACCGACGGGGTTGACTGGTTGAACAGCACCGACCGGGGTCACAGACTGGTTGAGTAGCACCGACCCGAGTCTGAACTGGGTCACCCTGGTTGAGCAGCACCGACCGGGGTCACAGACTGGTTGAGTAGCACCGACCGGGGTCACAGACTGGTTGAGTAGCACCGACCGACTGGGGTCACAGACTGGTTGAGTAGCACCGACCGGGGTCACAGACTGGTTGAACAGCACCGACCGGGGTCACAGACTGGTTGAGTAGCACCGGGTCACAGACTGGTTGGTCACAGACTGGTTGAGTAGCACCGACCGGGGTCACAGACTGGTTGAGTAGCACCGACCGGGGTCACAGACTGGTTGAGTAGCACCACCTGGGGTCACAGACTGGTTGGTCACCGACCGGGGTCACAGACTGGTTGAGTAGCACCGACCGGGGTCAGACTGGTTGCACCACCCGGGGTCACAGACTGGTTGAGTAGCACCGACCGGGGTCACAGACTGGTTGAGCAGCACCGACCGGGGTCACAGACTGGTTGAGTAGCACCGACCGGGGTCACAGACTGGTTGAGTAGCACCGACCGGGGTCAGCAGACTGGTTGAGTAGCACCGACCGGGGTCACAGACTGGTTGAGTAGCACCGACCGACTGGTTGAGTAGCACCGACCGGGGTCACAGACTGGTTGAGCAGCACCGACCCGGGGTCACAGACTGGTTGAACAGCACCGACCGGGGTCACAGACTGGTTGAGTAGCACCGACCGGGGTCACAGACTGGTTGAGTAGCACCGACCGGGGTCACAGACTGGTTGAGTAGCACCGACCGGGGTCACAGACTGGTTGAGTAGCACCGACCGGGGTCACAGACTGGTTGAGTAGCACCGACCGGGGTCACAGACTGGTTGAGTAGCACCGACCGGGGTCACAGACTGGTTGAGTAGCACCGACCGGGGTCACAGACTGGTTGAGTAGCACCGACCGGGGTCACAGACTGGTTGAGTAGCACCGACCGGGGTCACAGACTGGTTGAGTAGCACCGACCGGGGTCACAGACTGGTTGAGTAGCACCGACCGGGGGTCACAGACTGGTTGAACAGCACCGACCGGGGTCACAGACTGGTTGAGTAGCACCGACCGGGTCACAGACTGGTTGAGTAGCACCGACCGGGGTCACAGACTGGTTGAGTAGCACCGACCGGGGTCACAGGGGTTCACAGACTGGTTGAGTAGCACCGACCAGACTGGTTGAACAGCACCGACCGGGGTCACAGACTGGTTGAGCAGCACCGACCGGGGTCACAGACTGGTTGAGCAGCACCGACCGGGGTCACAGACTGGTTGAGTAGCACCGACCGGGGTCACAGACTGGTTGAGTAGCACCGACCGGGGTCACAGACTGGTTGAGTAGCACCGACCGGGGTCACAGACTGGTTGAGTACCGGGGTCACAGACTGGTTGAGTAGCACCGACCGGGGACTGGTCACGGGGGTCACAGACTGGTTGAGTAGCACCGACCGGGGTCACAGACTGGTTGAGTAGCACCGACCGGGGTCACAGACTGGTTGAGCAGCACCGACCGGGGTCACAGACTGGTTGAACAGCACCGACCGGGGTCACAGACTGGTTGAGTAGCACCGACCGGGGTCACAGACTGGTTGAGTAGCACCGACCGGGGTCACAGACTGGTTGAGTAGCACCGACCGGGGGTCACAGACTGGTTGAGTAGCACCGACAGACTGGTTGAGTAGCACCGACCGGGGTCACAGACTGGTTGAGTAGCACCGACCGGGGTCACAGACTGGTTGAGTAGCACCGACCGGGGTCACAGACTGGTTGAGTAGCACCGACCGGGGTCACAGACTGGTTGAGTAGCACCGACCGGGGTCAGACTGGTTGAGTAGACTGGTTGAGTAGCACCGACCGGGGTCACAGACTGGTTGAGTAGCACCGACCGGGGTCACAGACTGGTTGAGTAGCACCGACCGGGGTCTGGTTGAGTAGCAGACTGGTTGAGTAGCACCGACCGGGGTCACAGACTGGTTGAGACCGGGGTCACAGCACACCGACCGGGGTCACAGACTGGTTGAGTAGCACCGACCGGGGTCACAGACTGGTTGAGCAGCACCGACCGGGGTCACAGACTGGTTGAGTAGCACCGACCGGGGTAGACACCGACCGGGGTCACAGACTGGTTGGAGTAGCACCGACCGGGGTCACAGACTGGTTGAGTAGCACCGACCGGGGTCACAGACTGGTTGAGTAGCACCGACCGGGGTCACAGACTGGTTGAGTAGCACCGACCGGGGTCACAGACTGGTTGAGTAGCACCGACCGGGGTCACAGACTGGTTGAGAGCACCGACCGGGTCACAGACTGGAACAGCACCGACCGGGGTCACAGACTGGTTGAGTAGCACCGACCGGGGTCACAGACTGGTTGAGTAGCACCGACCGGGGTCACAGACTGGTTGTAGCACCACCGGGGTCACAGACTGGTTGAGTAGCACCGACCGGGGTCACAGACTGGTTGAACAGCACCGACCGGGGTCACAGACTGGTCACAGACTGGTTGAGTAGCACCGACGGGGGTCACAGACTGGTTGAGTAGCACCGACCGGGGTCACAGACTGGTTGAGTAGCACCGACCGGGGTCACAGACTGGTTGAGTAGCACCGACCGGGGTCACAGACTGGTTGAGTAGCACCGACCGGGGTCACAGACTGGTTGAGTAGCACCGACCGGGGTCACAGACTGGTTGAGTAGCACCGACCGGGGTCACAGACTGGTTGAGTAGCACCGACCGGGGTCACAGACTGGTTGAGTAGCACCGACCGGGGTCACAGACTGGTCACAGACTGGTTGAGTAGCACCGACCGGGGTCACAGACTGGTTGAGCAGCACCGACCGGGGTCACAGACTGGTTGAGTAGCACCGACCGGGGTCACAGACTGGTTGAACAGCACCGACCGGGGTCACAGACTGGTGAACAGCAGACCGGGGTCACAGACTGGTTGAGTAGCACCGACCGGGGTCACAGACTGGTTGAGCAGCACCGACCGGGGTCACAGACTGGTTGAACAGCACCGACCGGGGTCACAGACTGGTTGAGTAGCACCGACCGGGGTCACAGACTGGTTGAGTAGCACCGACCGGGGTCACAGACTGGTTGAGTAGCACCGACCGGGGTCACAGACTGGTTTGACCGGGGTCACAGACTGGTTGAAGCAGACCGGGGTCACAGACTGGTTGAACCGACCGGGGTCACAGACTGGTTGAACAGCACCGACCGGGGTCACAGACTGGTTGTAGCACCACCGGGGTCACAGACTGGTTGAGTAGCACCGACCGGGGTCACAGACTGGTTGAGTAGCACCGAGACTGGTTGGTAGCACCGGGGTCACAGACTGGTTGAGTAGCACCGACCGGGGTCACAGACTGGTTGAGTAGCACCGACCGGGGTCACAGACTGGTTGAGCAGCACAGACGACCACAGACTGGGGTCACAGACTGGTTGAGTAGCACCGACCGGGGTCACAGACTGGTTGAGCAGCACCGACCGGGGTCACAGACTGGTTGAGTAGCACCGACCGGGGTCACAGACTGGTTGAGTAGCACCGACCGGGGTCACAGACTGGTTGAGCAGCACCGACCGGGGTCACAGACTGGTTGAGTAGCACCGACCGGGGTCACAGACTGGTTGAGTAGCACCGACCGGGGTCACAGACTGGTTGAGCAGCACCGACCGGGGTCACAGACTGGTTGAGTAGCACCGACCGGGGTCACAGACTGGTTGAGTAGCACCGACTGGGGTCACAGACAGCACCGACCGGGGTCACAGACTGGTTGAGTAGCACCGACCGACCGGGGTCACAGACTGGTTGAGTAGCACCGACCGGGGTCACAGACTGGTTGAGTAGCACCGACCGGGGTCACAGACTGGTTGAGTAGCACCGACCGGGGTCACAGACTGGGGTCACAGACTGGTTGAGTAGCACCGACCGGGGTCACAGACTGGTTGAGTAGCACCGACCGGGGTCACAGACTGGTTGAGCAGCACCGACCTGGGGGTCACAGACTGGTTGAGCAGCACCGACCTGGGGTCACAGACTGGTTGACCTTAGTCACAGACTGGTTGAGCACCGACCGGGGTCACAGACTGGTTGAGCAGCACCGACCGGGGTCACAGACTGGTTGAGCAGCACCGACCGGGGTCACAGACTGGTTGAGTAGCACCGACCGGGGTCCTACAGACTGGTTGAGTCGGGGTCACAGACTGGTTGAGCAGCACCGACCGGGGTCACAGACTGGTTGAGTAGCACCGACCGGGGTCACAGACTGGTTGAGTAGCACCGACCGGGGTCACAGACTGGTTGAGTAGCACCGACCTGGGGTCACAGACTGGTTGAGTAGCACCGACCGGGGTCACAGACTGGTTGAGTAGCACCGACCGGGGTCACAGACTGGTTGAGCAGCACCGACCGGGGTCACAGACTGGTTGAACAGCACCGACTGTTGAGTAGCACCGACCGGGGTCACAGACTGGTTGAGTAGCACCGACCGGGGTCACAGACTGGTTGAGTAGCACCGACCGGGGTCACAGACTGGTTGAACAGCACCGACCGGGGTCACAGACTGGTTGAGTAGCACCGACCGGGGTCACAGACTGGTTGAGTAGCACCGACCGGGGTCACAGACTGGTTGAGTAGCACCGACCGGGGTCACAGACTGGTTGAGTAGCACCACCGGGGTCACAGACTGGTTGAGTAGCACCGACCGTGGTCACAGACTGGTCACAGACTGGTTGAGTAGCACCGACCGGGGTCACAGACTGGTTGAGTAGCACCGACCGGGTCACAGACTGGTTGAGTAGCACCGACCGGGGTCACAGACTGGTTGAGTAGCACCGACCGGGGTCACAGACTGGTTGAGCAGCACCGACCGGGGTCACAGACTGGTTGAGTAGGGTCACAGACTGGTTGAGCAGCACCGACCGGGGTCACAGACTGGTTGAACAGCACCGACCGGGGTCACAGACTGGTTGAGCAGCACCGGGGTCACAGACTGGTTGAGCAGCACCGACCGGGGTCACAGACTGGTTGAGTAGCACCGACCGGGGTCACAGACTGGTTGAGTAGCACCGACCGGGGTCACAGACTGGTTGAGTAGCACCGACCGGGGTCACAGACTGGTTGAGTAGCACCGACCGGGGTCACAGACTGGTTGAGTAGCACCGACCGGGGTCACAGACTGGTTGAGTAGCACCGACCGGGGTCACAGACTGGTTGAGTAGCACCGACCGGGGTCACAGACTGGTTGAGTAGCACCGACCGGGGTCACAGACTGGTTGAGTAGCACCGACCGGGGTCACAGACTGGTTGAGTAGCACCGACCGGGGTCACAGACTGGTTGAGCAGCACCGACCGGGGTCACAGACTGGTTGAGTAGCACCGACCGGGGTCACAGACTGGTTGAGTAGCACCGACCGGGGTCACAGACTGGTTGAGTAGCACCGACCGGGGTTGACTGGTTGAGTAGCACCGACCGGGGTCACAGACTGGTTGAGTAGCACCGACCGGGCAGACTGGTTGAGTAGCCGACCGGGGTCACAGACTGGTTGAGTAGCACCGACCGGGGTCACAGACTGGTTGAGTAGCACCCGACCGGGGTCACAGACTGGGGTAGCACCGACCGGGGTCACAGACTGGTTGAACAGCACCGACCGGGGTCACAGACTGGTTGAGTAGCACCGACCGGGGTCACAGACTGGTTGAATAGCACCGACCGGGGTCACAGACTGGTTGAGTAGCACCGACCGGGGTCACAGACTGGTTGAGTAGCACCACCGGGGTCACAGACTGGTTGAGTAGCACCGACCGGGTCACAGACTGGTTGAGTAGCACCGACCGGGGTCACAGACTGGTTGAGTAGCACCGACCGGGGTCACAGACTGGTTGAGTAGCACCGACCGGGGTCACAGACTGGTTGAGTAGTCACAGACTGGTTGAGACCGGGGGTCACAGACTGGTTGGAGTAGCACCGACCGGGTCACAGACTGGTTGAGTAGCACCGACCGGGGTCACAGACTGGTTGAGTAGCACCACCGGGTCACAGACTGGTTGAGTAGCACCGGGGTCACAGACTGGTTGAGTAGCACCGACCGGGGTCACAGACTGGTTGAGTAGCACCACCGGGGTCACAGACTGGTTGAGTAGCACCGACCGGGGTCACAGACTGGTTGAGTAGCACCGACCGGGGTCACAGACTGGTTGAGTAGCACCGACCGGGGTCCAGACTGGTTGAGTAGCACCGACCGGGGTCACAGACCGACCGGGGTCACAGACTGGTTGAGTAGCACCGACCGGGGTCACAGACTGGTTGAGTAGCACCGACCGGGGTCACAGACTGGTTGAGTAGCACCGACCGGGTCACAGTCACAGACTGGTTGAGTAGCACCGACCGGGGTCACAGACTGGTTGAGTAGCACCGACCGGGGTCACAGACTGGTTGAGTAGCACCGACCGGGGTCACAGACTGGTTGAGTAGCACCGACCGGGGTCACAGACTGGTTGAGTAGCACCGACCGGGGTCACAGACTGGTTGAGTAGCACCGACCGGGGTCACAGACTGGTTGAGTAGCACCGACCGGGGTCACAGACTGGTTGAGTAGCACCGACCGGGGTCACAGACTGGTTGAGTAGCACCGACCGGGGTCACAGACTGGTTGAGTAGCACCGACCGGGGTCACAGACTGGTTGAGTAGCACCGACCGGGGTCACAGACTGGTTGAGTAGCACCGACCGGGGTCACAGACTGGTTGAGTAGCACCGACCGGGGTCACAGACTGGTTGAGTAGCACCGACAGACTGGTTGAGTAGGGGTCACAGACTGGTTGAGTAGCACCGACCGGGGTCACAGACTGGTTGAGTAGCACCGACCGGGGTCACAGACTGGTTGAGTAGCACCGACCGGGGTCACAGACTGGTTGAGTAGCACCGACCGGGGTCCAGACTGGGTCACAGACTGGT
>NW_025747645.1:15000-25000 GCF_021184085.1 Oncorhynchus gorbuscha
CCTCTCAACACTACTCTGTCCTGCTGTCCACTGTCCTCTCAACACCACTCTGTCCTGCTGTCTACTGTCCTCTCAACACCACTCTGTCCTGCTGTCTACTGTCCTCTCAACACACCAGTCATTATGTCCTGCTGTCCACTGTCCTCTCAACACCACTCTGTCCTGCTGTCCACTGTCCTCTCAACACCACTCTGTCTTTCTGTCTACTGTCCTCTCAACACACCAGTCATGATGTCCTGCTGTCCACTGTCCTCTCAACACACCAGTCATGATGTCCTGCTGTCCATTGTCCTCTCAACACACCAGTCATTATGTCCTGCTGTCCACTGTCCTCTCAACACCAGTCATGATGTCCTGCTGTCCATTGTCCTCTCAACACACCAGTCATTATGTCCTGCTGTCCACTGTCCTCTCAACACCACTCTGTCCTGCAGAGCCTGCGTGTGCGTGTGTCAGGGGGAGCAGAGTTTTTCAGCAGGTCGTGTACCAGGGTGAGAGGACGGCTGGGTCACAGGTTCCTATTGATAGATGGAGACAAGGCTGTTTCTGGATCGTACAGGTACCCTGACCTCTGACCCCTAACCCTCTGACCCCTAACCCTCTGACCCCTAACCCTCTGGGTCACAGGTTCCTATTGATAGATGGAGACAAGGCTGTTTCTGGAGCATACAGGTACCCTGACCTCTGACCCTTAATCCTCTGACCCTTAATCCTCTGACCCCTAACCCCTGACCCTTAACCCTCTGATCCCTAACCCTCTGACCCCTAATCTCTGATCCCTAACCCTCTGAACCCTAACCCTCTGAACCCTAACCCTCTGAACCCTAACCCTCTGACTCCTAACCCTCTGACCCCTAATCGCTGATCCCTAACCCTCTGACCCCTAACCCTCTGACTCCTAACCCTCTGACCTGATATCATAGTTTTCCTTTTAAATTTGCCAATTAATCCCACGTTACAGGGTTAATTCCGCATGGTTACAGGGTTAATTCTCCATGGTTACAGGGTTAATTCCGCATGGTTACAGGGTTAATTCTCCATGGTTACAGGGTTAATTCTCCATGGTTACAGGGTTTATTCCACGTGGTTACAGGGTTAATTCTCCATTGTTACAGGGTTAATTCTGCGTGGTTACAGGGTTAATTCTCCATGGTTACAGGGTTAATTCTCCATGGTTACAGGGTTAATTCTCCATGAGTACAGGGTTAATTCTCCATGGTTACAGGGTTAATTCTCCATGGTTATAGGGTTAATTCTCCATGGTTACAGGGTTAATTCTCCATGGTTACAGGGTTAATTCTCCATGGGTACAGGGTTAATTCTCCATGGTTACAGGGTTAATTCTGCGTGGTTACAGGGTTAATTCTCCATGGTTACAGGGTTAATTCTCCATGGTTACAGGGTTAATTCTCCATGGTTACAGGGTTAATTCCGCATGGTTACAGGGTTAATTCTCCATGGTTACAGGGTTAATTACGCATGGTTACAGGGTTAATTCTCTATGGTTACAGGGTTAATTCTCCATGGTTACAGGGTTAATTCTCCATGGTTACAGGGTTAATTCTCCATGGTTACAGGGTTAATTCTCTATGGTTACAGGGTTAATTCTCTATGGTTACAGGGTTAATTCTCCATGGTTACAGGGTTAATTCTCTATGGTTACAGGGTTAATTCCGCATGGTTACAGGGTTAATTCTCCATGGTTACAGGGTTAATTCTCTATGGTTACAGGGTTAATTCTCTATGGTTACAGGGTTAATTCTCCATGGTTACAGGGTTAATTCTCCATGGTTACATGGTTAATTCTCCATGGTTACAGGGTTAATTCTCTATGGTTACAGGGTTAATTCCGCATGGTTACAGGGTTAATTCTCCATGGTTACAGGGTTAATTCTCCATGGTTACATGGTTAATTCTCCATGGTTACAGGGTTAATCCCGTGTGGTTACAGGGTTAATTCTCCATGGTTTCAGGGTTAATCCCGTGTGGTTACAGGGTTAATTCTCCATGGTTTCAGGGTTAATCCCGTGTGGTTACAGGGTTAATTCTCTATGGTTACAGGGTTAATTCTCCATGGTTTCAGGGTTAATTCCGCATGGTTACAGGGTTAATTCTCTATGGTTTCAGGGTTAATTCCGCATGGTTACAGGGTTAATTCTCTATGGTTTCAGGGTTAATTCTCCATGGTTACAGGGTTAATTCTCCATGGTTACAGGGTTAATTCCGCATGGTTACAGGGTTAATTCTCCATGGTTACAGGGTTAATTCCGCATGGTTACAGGGTTAATTCTCTATGGTTTCAGGGTATAATCAGAAACAACACAAAGGGTTAAGTTTAGGTATTCATTCCGAGGACTAGAAGGGCTATGGTTTGGGGAAGGCTTAATAGTTAAAAACAACAAGTATCATCAAGTATTCTCCTGGCTTCTCTTCATGTGGTCTAAGCAGCTTCCATCGCCTCCGAATATCACTAGCTCAGTGCCATTTAAAGAAATGTTGTGATCACCGAGGAAGGCATATATCAACTTCCTCGTGACCTTTTCAAACGTCCTCAATGGAAGGATCTTTATAGTGACGACCTCTGACCCCCGACTGTGTCTGTGTGTGTGCTCCTCCCCTCCAGTTTCACCTGGACGGCGTCTCGTTTGGACAGACACCTGGTCACCTTGGTAACGGGCCAGGCGGTTGACTCCTTTGACCAGTTGTTCCGTGACCTCTACCTGACCTCCAGCGGGGTCGACCTCCGCAGGGTCACCACGGAGACGGAACCGGAGCCAGAGCCCCTCCCCCGGGCCACCCCCGTCGCTTCTCTCTCCGCAGCTAACGCCAGGAAGCTGTTCAGCCCTAAATACGCCGTGGTGATCGGCAACGCTAACGCTACCAGCGCCGGCCCCGTCTCCTCCGGAACCCAGAACTCCAACTCCCAGAACCCCCTGAAAACAAAGGTATCAGAAAAAGCATTGCTCCGTACTTTACCATAATGTACCGCGCTCTTTTAAAAGCACCTGTAGATTTGTTTATTTCTATTCTTAAAAAAAAAAAAAGTGTCCTCAATATTGTGATCAATCGTTTCAATCAATCTAGGTGCGTGTCCGGGAGCCAGTGGAAGCTCCGCCCCTCCACCCGGGATTGGCCTGTCTGGAGAAAGCGTACCTGATTCCGTACCTGCCCACCTGGCCCGAACCCGACCCCCCCAGAGATGTCATCGGGTTCATCAACGTGCGGGACGCGTCACGGTCGACCCAGGTGCACCTGCAACGCTCCGAGAGGTTTGAAACGCCAGGCCAGGCTACCCTGCCCGGTTCAGGGCAGTACCCCCTTTACCCCAGGCCCAATGCCCAATGGAGACACTTCCTGACAGGGCTGTGCCTAGACCAACCCCTACCCCTAACTCTACCACTACCCCTAACTCTACCGCTACGAGCCAGGCCATACAGTTCAGCAGTCCCTTTACCCTGCCCAATGAGGAGACACTTCCTGACAGGGCTGTGCCTAGACCAACCCCTACCCCTAACTCTACCGCTACGAGCCAGAGCCAGGCCCCTTTACCCTGGTTCAGCAGTCCCTGACATGGCTTACCCTGCCCAATGAGGAGACACTTCCTGACATGGCTGTGCCTAGACCAACCCCTACCCCTAACTCTACCACTACCCCTATCTCTACCGCTATATCTACCACTACCCCTATCTCTACCACTACCCCTATCTCTACCACTACCCCTATCTCTACCCCTATCTCTACCACTACCCCTACCTCTACCACTACCCATATCTCTACCACTACCCCTATCTCTACCACTACCCCTATCTCTATCCCTATCTCTACCCCTATCTCTATCCCTAACTCTACCACTACCCCTATCTCTATCCCAATCTCTACCCCTATCTCTACCCCCTAACTCTACCACTACCCCTATCTCTACCCCTATCTCTACCACTATCTCTACCACTACCCCTATCTCTACCACTACCCCTACCTCTACCACTACCCATATCTCTACCACTACCCCTATCTCTACCACTACCCCTATCTCTATCCCTATCTCTACCCCTATCTCTATCCCTAACTCTACCACTACCCCTATCTCTATCCCAATCTCTACCCCTATCTCTACCCCTAACTCTACCACTACCCCTATCTCTACCACTACCCCTATCCCTATCTCTACCCCTATCTCTATCCCTAACTCTACCACTACCCCTATCTCTACCACTAACTCTACCCCTAATCCTACCCCTAACTCTACCCCTAACTCTATGCCCTACCCCATCTCTACCCCATCCCTATCTCCCCAGTCCCTCTATATCTCTACCCCTCCCTATCCTACCACTAACTACCCCTAACTCTACCCCTAATCCTACCCCCGTCCCCTAAAGCTCCCCGGACGGTGCAGTTGGTCATGAGGAACGGGAGTGGTCAGGACCTATGTGGAGTCAGAGGGGTTAAGAAGACAGACCGTCTAACAGGACCACAAAGAGACTGTCTGAATGGAACTGGACTGTGGCTAGACTGTGAGACTGCACTACGACCCCAGAGTGGCTGTGAGACCGCACTGCGAACACAGAGTGACTGTGAGACCGCACTGCGACCCCAGAGAGACTGTGAGACCGCACTGCGAACACAGAGTGGCTGTGAGACCGCACTACGACCCCAGAGTGACTGTGAGACCGCACTGCGAACACAGAGTGGCTGTGAGACTGCACTACGACCCCAGAGTGACTGTGAGACTGCACTACGACCCCAGAGTGGCTGTGAGACCGCACGACCACAGAGTGACTGTGAGACCACAGACCCCAGAGTGACTGTGAGACTGCACTACGACCCCAGAGTGACTGTGAGACCACACTACGACCCCAGAGTGACTGTGAGACCGCACTACGACCACAGAGTGACTGTGAGACCGCACTACGACCACAGAGTGACTGTGAGACCGCACTACAACCCCAGAGTGACTGTGAGACCACACTACGACCCCAGAGTGGCTGTGAGACCGCACTACGACCCCAGAGTGACTGTGAGACCACACTGCGAACACAGAGTGACTGTGAGACCGAAGTACAACCCCAGAGTGACTGCGAGACTGCACTACGACCCCAGAGTGACTGTGAGACCGCAGTAGTACCCCAGAGTGACTGCGAGACCGCAGTAGTACCCCAGAGTGACTGTGAGACCACAGTAGTACCCCAGGGTGACTGCGTGACCACAGTAGTACCCCAGAGTGACTGCGAGACCACAGTACAACCCCAGAGTGACTGCGAGACCACAGTACGACCCCAGAGTGACTGCGAGACCACAGTACGACCCCAGAGTGACTGCGAAACCGTAAAAGGACTGTGTCAGCACCCCAGAGTGACTGCGAAACCACAGACGCAACCCCCCAGAGTGAGCTGCGAAACCGTAAAAGGACTGTGTCGGACATGTCACATCACGCACGACTGACCTCCGCACAGCACAGACGCAACCCGCTCACACACGCTCCTGAGCTGCGTGACAGCAACGCCTGTTAATGAGGAGTCCGGTGTGACGTCCCCTGAGTCTGTCTGTGATCTACTGGCCAACGAGCTATACTGAGACCCGAGGAGAAAAGAGACCCCACACCCTGAGTCTGTCTGTGATCTACTGGCCAACAGCTATACTGGAGACATCAGGAGAAAGAACCCCACACCCTGAGTCTGAGTGCAGGGACTCTGGAGACCTGAGGAGAAAGAGACCCACACCCTGAGTCTGTCTGTGATCTACTGGCCAACGAGCTATACTGGAGACCCGAGGAGAAAGAGACCCCACACCCCGAGTCTGTCTGTGATCTACTGGCCAACGAGCTATACTGGAGACCTGAGGAGAAAGAGACCCCAGACCCTGAGTCTGTCTGTGATCTACTGGCCAACGAGCTATACTGGAGACCCGAGGAGAAAGAGACCCCACACCCTGAGTCTGTCTGTGATCTACTGGCCAACGAGCTATACTGGAGACCTGAGGAGAAAGAGACCCCACACCCTACACACACTACACACACTACACACACTACACACACTACTACAGATACTACACTGGAGACCTGATGAGAAAGAAACCCCACACAATACACACCCAACTATAGATACTAAACATAGTATAGATACTAAACATACAGCAGTTAGCTTGGAGAAAAAAATAGGCTAATAATCAGCTAGCACAACAGGCTAACATTCAGCTAGCAAACAGGCTAACACTCAGCTAGCACAATAGGCTAACACTCAACCAGCACAACAGGCTAACACTCAGCTATGTACAACAGGCTAACACTCGGCTAGCGCAACAGGATAACACTCAGATAGCGCAACAGGCTAACACTCAGCTAGCACAACAGGCTAACACTCAGCTAGCACAACAGGCTAACACTCAACCAGCACAACAGGCTAACACCCAGCTATGTACAACAGGCTAACACTCAGCTAGCACAACAGGCTAACACTCAACAAGCACAACAGGCTAACACTCAACTAGCACAACAGGCTAACACTCAACCAGCACAACAGGCTAACACTCAGCTATGTACAACAGGCTAACACTCAGCTAGCGCAACAGGATAACACTCAGCTAGCACAACAGGCTAACACTCAACAAGCACAACAGGCTAACACTCAACTAGCACAACAGGCTAACACACAGACATTTGACACCTCGCCCCCAGCAGAACTACTGTCCTCCAGCTGGGACCATCAGCACTACTGTCCTCCAGCTGAGACCATCAGAACTACTGTCCTCCAGCTGAGACCATCAGAACTACTCTCCTCCAGCTGAGACCATCAGAACTACTCTCCTCCAGCTGAGACCATCAGAACTACTCTCCTCCAGCTGAGACCAGCAGAACTACTGTCCTCCAGCTGAGACCATCAGAACTACTCTCCTCCAGCTGAGACCATCAGAACTACTGTCCTCCAGTATTCACACAGACAGTATTAAGACTCATTTCCACGCCATCGGGTCCAGCTCAACGACGTCTGCTCCCGTCCTCACGGACACCTTTCGAAGGGGAAGTTTTGGTGGACGGGATGCGGAACTCTTGTAAAGGTGGAAACGAGGAGTTGCCAGAGAGCCGAGAGACTGGTGTTTTACTGTGGTGAACTCTTGTAAAGGTGGAAACGAGGCTTTGCCAGAGAGCCGAGAGACTGGTGTTTTACTGTGGTGAACTCTTGTAAAGGTGGAAACGAGGAGTTGCCAGAGAGCCGAGAGACTGGTGTTTTACTGTGGTGAACTCTTGTAAAGGTGGAAACGAGGAGTTGCCAGAGAGCCGAGAGACTGGTGTTTTACTGTGGTGAACTCTTGTAAAGGTGGAAACGAGGAGTTGCCAGAGAGCCGAGAGACTGGTGTTTTACTGTGGTGAACTCTTGTAAAGGTGGAAACGAGGAGTTGCCAGAGAGCCGAGAGACTGGTGTTTTACTGTGGTGAACTCTTCTAAAGAGTAAACATTTATAACCCCCCCCAGTCTCCAGTTACCCCATCACCACCACCAGCCCATAGAGAACCCCCCCAGTCTCCATAGAGACCCCCCCAGTCTCCAGTTACCCATCACCACCACCAGTCCATAGAGAACCCCCCCAGTCTCCATAGAGACCCCCCCAGTCTCCAGTTACCCCATCACCACCACCAGCCCATAGAGAACCACTCCCCCCCAGTCTCCAGTTACCCCATCACCACCACCAGCCCATAGAGACCACCCCCCCCAGTCTCCAGTTACCCATCACCCCACCAGCCCATAGAGACCTCCCCAGTCTCCAGTTACCCCATCACCACCACCAGCCCATAGAGACTCCCCAGTCTCCAGTTACCCATCACCACCACCACCAGCCCATAGAGACCACCCCCAGTCTCCAGTTACCCCATCACCACCACCAATCCATAGAGACCTCCCCCAGTCTCCAGTTACCCCATCACCACCACCAGCCCATAGAGACCACCCCCAGTCTCCAGTTACCCATCACCACCACCAGCCCATAGAGACCCTCCACCCAGTCTCCAGGTACCCCATCACCACCACCAGCCCATAGAGATCCTCCCCCCAGTCTCCAGTTACCCCATCACCACCACCAGCCCATAGAGACCACCCCCAGTCTCCAGTTACCCATCACCACCACCAGCCCATAGAGACCACCCCCAGTCTCCAGTTACCCATCACCACCACCAGCCCATAGAGACCCTCCACCCAGTCTCCAGTTACCCCATCACCACCACCAGCCCATAGAGACCACCCCCAGTCTCCAGTTACCCCATCACCACCACCAGCCCATAGAGACCACCCCCAGTCTCCAGTTACCCCATCACCACCACCAGCCCATAGAGACCTCCCCCAGTCTCCAGTTACCCCATCACCACCACCAGCCCATAGAGACCCCCCAGTCTCCAGTTACCCATCACCACCACCAGCCCATAGAGACCACCCCCCAGTCTCCAGTTACCCCATCACCACCACCAATCCATAGAGACCTCCCCCAGTCTCCAGTTACCCCATCACCACCACCAGCCCATAGAGACCACCCCCCCCAGTCTCCAGTTACCCATCACCCCACCAGCCCATAGAGACCTCCCCAGTCTCCAGTTACCCCATCACCACCACCAGCCCATAGAGACCACCCCCAGTCTCCAGTTACCCATCACCACCACCACCAGCCCATAGAGACCACCCCCAGTCTCCAGTTACCCCATCACCACCACCAATCCATAGAGACCTCCCCCCAGTCTCCAGTTACCCCATCACCACCACCAGCCCATAGAGACCACCCCCAGTCTCCAGTTACCCATCACCACCACCAGCCCATAGAGACCCTCCACCCAGTCTCCAGTTACCCCATCACCACCACCAGCCCATAGAGATCCTCCCCCCAGTCTCCAGTTACCCCATCACCACCACCAGCCCATAGAGACCACCCCCAGTCTCCAGTTACCCATCACCACCACCAGCCCATAGAGACCACCCCCAGTCTCCAGTTACCCATCACCACCACCAGCCCATAGAGACCCTCCACCCAGTCTCCAGTTACCCCATCACCACCACCAGCCCATAGAGACCACCCCCAGTCTCCAGTTACCCCATCACCACCACCAGCCCATAGAGACCACCCCCAGTCTCCAGTTACCCCATCACCACCACCAGCCCATAGAGACCTCCCCCCAGTCTCCAGTTACCCCATCACCACCACCAGCCCATAGAGACCCCCCAGTCTCCAGTTACCCATCACCACCACCAGCCCATAGAGACCACCCCCCCCAGTCTCCAGTTACCCCATCACCACCACCACCAATCCATAGAGACCGCCCCCAGTCTCCAGTTACCCCATCACCACCAGCAGCCCATAGAGAACCACTCCCCCCAGTCTTGAATGCCCAGTTGCACACTCAGTTGAATTAAATGCATTCCAGGTGACTACTTCATGAAGCTGGTTGAGAGAATTTCAAGAGTGTGCAAATCTGTCATCATGGCAAAGGTTGGCTATTTGAAGAATCTCAAATATTAAATATATTTTAATTTGTTTAACACTTTTTTGTTTACTAAATGAGTCTGTGTTATTTCATAGTTTTGATGTCTTCACTATTATTCTACAATGTAGAAAATAGTAAAAATAAAGAAAAACTTTTGTATAATGTAGTTGTTCAGTTTATATAATGTTGGTGTTCAGTGTAGATAATGTAGTTGTTCAGTGTAGATAATGTAGATGTTCAGTATCGATAATGTAGGTGTTCAGTATAGATAATGTAGTTATTCAGTATAGATCATGTCGTTGTTCAGTATAGATAATGTAGTTTTTCAGTATATACAATGTCGTTGTTCAGTATAGATAATGTAGTTGTTCAGTGTAGATAATGTAGATGTTCAGTATAGATAATGTAGTTCTGGTCATAATGTTGATGATGAGAAATGTATTGACAAAGACAGGAAGCTTAACAATGACCCACGCACACAGTGTTATTTCCTCTGCTGTACACCCACCTGCATTTTGAACTCGAGAGCCAGAGAGTACTCACA
>NW_025747645.1:27500-49910 GCF_021184085.1 Oncorhynchus gorbuscha
TAACACTGCATAACCTATAACACTACATAACCTATATACACTACATAACATATATAAACTATATACCCTATATACACTACATAACCTCTATACACTACATGACCTTATACACTACATAACCTCTATACACTACATAACCTATATACACTACATAACATATAAAACTATATACCCTATATACACTACATAACCTCTATACACTACATAACCTCTATACACTACATAACCTCTATACACTATGACCTCTATACACTACAGCCTCCACACTATAACCTCTATACACTACATAACCTATATACACTACATAACATATATAAACTATATACCCTATATACACCTAACCTCTATACACTGGGAATGACCTCTATACACTACATAATATACACTACATAACCTATATACACTACATAACCTATATACACTAGATAATAACACTATAACCTCTACACACTACATGAACCTCTATACACTACATGACCTCTATACACTACATAACCTCTATACACTACATAACCTATATACACTACATAACATATATAAACTATATACCCTATAACATTGCTAACCTCTATACTACATGACCTCTATACACTACATAACCTATACACTACATAACCTATATACACTACATAACCTCTATACACTACATAACTATATACACTACATAGCCTATATACACTACATAACCTATATACACTACATAACCTATATACAACATAACTCTATACACTACATAACCTATATACACTACATACATGACCTCTATACACTACATAACCTCTATACACTACATAACCTATATACACTACATAACCTATATACACTACATAACCTATATACAACATAACCTATATACACTACATAACCTCTATACACTACATAACCTATATACACTACATAACCTATATACACTACATAACCTCTATACACTACACCAAACTTTACACTACATAACCTATATACACTACATAACCTCTATACACTACATAACCTATATACACTACATCTATATACACTCAGATGGGAAAACTATTAATATGGACATTCTATACACTACATAACCCTATACACTGCATGCTATATACACTACATAACCTATATACACCATAACTCTTCTGGGATAGGCTCTTACATATAAGTTGGTACATAACCCACTACATGCTACACTACATAACATTCATGACCAACAGTATGTGGACTCTTCTGGGAAGGCTTTAATATGGAGTTGGTCCCCTTTGCTGCTATAACAGCCTCCACTCTTCTGGGAAGGCTTTAATATGGAGTTGGTTCCCCTTTGCTGCTATAACAGCCTCCACTCTTCTGGGAAGGCTTTAATATGGAGTTCCCCTATAACAGTCTCCACTCTTCTGGGAAGGCTTTAATATGGAGTTGCCCCCCCCTATAACAGTCTCCACTCTTCTGGGAAGGCTTTAATATGGAGTTGCCCCCCTATAACAGTCTCCACTCTTCTGGGAAGTCTTAATATGGAGTTGGCCTTTGCTGCTATAACAGCCTCCACTCTTCAGGGAAGGCTTTCCATAGATGTTAATGTTTGCTGCTATAACAGCCTCCACTCTTCTGGGAAGGTTTTCCACTAGATGTTGGAACATTGCTGCTATAACAGCCTCCACTCTTCTGGGAAGGCTTTCCACTAGATGTTGGAACATTGCTGCGAAAGGTTGCTATAACAGCCTCCACTCTTCTGGGAAGGCTTTCCACTAGATGTAGGAACATTGCTGCTATAACAGCCTCCACTCTTCCAGGAAGGCTTTCCACTAGATGTTGGAACATTGCTGCTATAACAGCCTCCACTCTTCTGGGAAGGCTTTCCACTAGATGTAGGAACATTGCTGCTATAACAGCCTCCGCTCTTCTGGGAAAACTTTCCACTAGATGTTGGGACATTGCTGCGGGACTTTGCTTCCATTCAGCCACAAGAGCAGTGAGGTTGGGCACTTCCCCAAACTGTTGCCACAAAGTTGGAAGCACAGAATCGTCTAGAATGTCATTGTATGCTGTAGCGTTAAGACTTCCCTTCACTGGAACTGAGGGGCCTGAACCATGAAAAACAGACCATTATTCCTCCTCCACCAAACTTTACAGCCGGCACTATGCATTGGGGCAGGTAGCGTTCTCCTGGCATCCGCCAAACCCAGATTCGTCCATCAGACTGCCAGATGGTGAAGTGTGATTCATCACTCCAGAGAACGCGTTTCCACAGCTCCAGAGTCCAATGGCAGCGAGTTTTACACCACTCCAGCCCACGCCTGGTTTACACCACTCCAGCCGACGCTTGGCATTGCGCATGGTGATCTTAGACTTGTGTGCAGCTGCTCGGCCATGGAAACCTGTTTCATGAAGCCCCTGACGAACAACCAAGTTCATGTGCTGACGTTGCTTCCAGGTTGGGACTCGGTACTGAGTGTTGCAACCCCGAGGACAGTAGATCTTCAGCACACTCTGCGGTCCCGTTCTGTGAGCTTGTTGTATCTCTTAGACGATAACCACAATAACAGCACTTACATTTTGACGGGGGTGGGGGCAGCTCTAGCAGGGCAGAAATGTTTACGAACTGTCTTATTGGAAAAGGTGGCACGTTGAAAGTGACCAAGCTGTTCAGTAAAGGCCATTCTACTGCTAATGTTTGTCTATGGAGATTGCATGGCTGTGCGTCCGACACCCGTCAGCAAGGGGAGTGGCTGAAATATCTTAATCCACTCATTTGAAGGCGTGTCCACATACTGCTGGCCATGTAGTGATCATCATCATCATCATCATCATCATCATCATCATCATCATCATCATCACTTGGGCCGACAGTGTGGATTGGGGCGGCAGGGTAACCTAGCGGTTAGAGCGTTGGGCTAGTAACCGAAAGGTTGCAAGTTCAAATCCCCAGGCTGACAAGGTACAAATCTGTCGTTCTGCCCCTGAACAGGCAGTTAACCCACTGTTCCCAGGCCGTCATTGAATATAAGAATATGTTCTTAACTGACTTGCCTAGTTAAATAAAGGTGAAAAAATTGTGTTACTATGTTAAGAATTATGTTGACCGGAGACCTGCTGCCACCTGCTGGATATCAGTGGTAATGACGGTGTCTCTGTCTTAGATAGGAACACTAAGGCTGGAGATGGGGTCTGTCTCTGTCTAGGCCAGGTCAGGTCTGTCTAGCCCAGGCCGGGTCTGTCTCAGTCTAGGCCAGGTACACTAAGGCTGGAGATGGGGCCTGTCTCTGTCTAGGCCAGGTCTGTCTCTGTCTAGGCCAGGACTGTCTCTGTCTAGGCCAGGCCGGGTCTGTCTCTGTCTAGGCCAGGTCAGGTCTGTCTCTGTCTAGGCCAGGTCAGGACTGTCTCTGTCTAGGCCGGGTCTGTCTCTGTCTAGGCCAGGTACACTAAGGCTGGAGATGGGGCCTGTCTCTGTCTAGGCCAGGTCTGTCTCTGTCTAGGCCAGGTAAACTAAGACTGGAGATGGGGTCTGTCTAGGCCAGGTCAGGTCTGTCTAGGCCAGGTGAACTAAGACTGGAGATGGGGCCTCTCTAGGCCAGGTCTGTCTCTGTCTAGGTCTGGGCTGTCTCTGTCTGGGTCAGGTACACTAAGACTGGAGATGGGGTCTGTCTAGGCCAGGTCAGGTCTGTCTCTGTCTAGGCCAGGTCAGGTCTGTCTCTGTCTAGGCCAGGTCAGGTCTGTGTCTGCCTAGGCCAGGTACACTAGGCCAGGTCAGGTCTGTATCTGTCTCGGTCAGGTCAGGTACACTAAGGCTGGAGATGGGTCTCTGTCTCTGTCTAGGCCAGGTCAGGTCTGTCTCTGTCTAGGCCAGGTAAACTAAGGCTGGAGATGGGGCCTGTCTCTGACTAGGTCAGGTCAGATCAGGTCTGTCCCTGTCTAGGCCAGGTAAACTAAGGCTGGAGATGGGGCTCTGTCTCGGTCAGGTCAGGTCTGTCTCTGTCTAGGACAGGTCTGGACTGTCTCTGTCTAGGCCAGGTACACTAAGGGTGGAGATGGGGCCTGTCTCTGTCTAGGCCAGGTCTGTCTCTGTCTAGGCCAGGTGAACTAAGACTGGAGATGGGGCCTGTCTCTGGCCAGGTCTGTCTCTGTCTAGGCCAGGTCTGGAGTCTCTGTCTAGGCCAGGTCAGGCCAGGTAAACTAAGTCTGCCTGGGGCCAGGTACACTAGGCCAGGTCAGGTCTGTATCTGTCTCGGTCAGGTCAGGTACACTAAGGCTGGAGATGGGTCTCTGTCTCTGTCTAGGCCAGGTCAGGTCTGTCTCTGTCTAGGCCAGGTAAACTAAGGCTGGAGATGGGGCCTGTCTCTGACTAGGTCAGGTCAGATCAGGTCTGTCCCTGTCTAGGCCAGGTAAACTAAGGCTGGAGATGGGGCTCTGTCTCGGTCAGGTCAGGTCTGTCTCTGTCTAGGACAGGTCTGGACTGTCTCTGTCTAGGCCAGGTCTGTCTCTGTCTAGGCCAGGCCGGATCTGTCTCAGTCAAGGCCAGGTACAATAAGGCTGGAGATGGGGCCTGTCTCTGTCTAGGCCAGGCCGGATCTGTCTCAGTCTAGGCCAGGTACACTAAGGGTGGAGATGGGGCCTGTCTCTGTCTAGGCCAGGTCTGTCTCTGTCTAGGCCAGGTGAACTAAGACTGGAGATGGGGCCTGTCTCTGACTAGGTCAGGTCAGATCAGGTCTGTCCCTGTCTAGGCCAGGTAAACTAAGGCTGGAGATGGGGCCTGTCTCTGTCTAGGCCAGGTCTTTCTCTGTCTAGGCCAGGTGAACTAAGACTGGAGATGGGGCCTCTCTAGGCCAGGTCTGTCTCTGTCTAGGTCTGGGCTGTCTCTGTCTGGGTCAGGTACACTAAGGCTGGAGATGGGGTCTGTCTAGGCCAGGTCAGGTCTGTCTCTGTCTAGGCCAGGTCTGGACTGTCTCTGTCTCGGTCAGGACTGTCTCTGTCTAGGCCAGGTCTGTCTCTGTCTAGGCCAGGTGAACTAAGACTGGAGATGGGGCCTCTCTAGGCCAGGTCTGTCTCTGTCTAGACCAGGTCTGGTCTGTCTCTGTCTAGGCCAGGTCAGGACTGTCTCTGTCTAGGCCAGGCCGGGTCTGTCTCTGTCTAGGCCAGGTCAGGTCTGTCTCTGTCTAGGCCAGGTCTGTCTCTGTCTAGGCCAGGTACACTAAGGCTGGAGATGGGGCCTGTCTCTGTCTAGGCCAGGGTCTGTCTCTGTCTAGGCCAGGTAAACTAAGACTGAGATCTGTCTCTGTCAGGTCAGGTCTGTCTAGGCCAGGTGAACTAAGACTGGAGATGGGGCCTGTCTGACTAGGTCAGGTCAGTCTCTGTCTAGGCCAGGTAAACTAAGGCTGGAGATGGGGTCTGTCTCTGTCTAGGCCAGGGTCTGTCTCTGTCTAGGCCAGGTAAACTAAGCTGGAGATGGGGTCTCTGTCTAGGCCAGGTCAGGTCTGTCTCTGTCTAGGCCAGGTCTGGTCTGTCTCTGTCTAGGCCAGGCCAGGTCTGGACTGGTCTCTGTCTAGGCCAGGTCAGGTCTGTCTCTCAGGCCAGGACACTAAGCTGGAGATGGGGTCTGTCTCTGTCTAGGCCAGGTCAGGTCTGTCTCTGTCTAGGCCAGGTAAACTAAGGCTGGAGATGGGGCCTGTCTCTGTCTAGGCCAGGGTCAGGTCTGTCTCTGTCTAGGCCAGGTCAAACTGTCTGGAGATGGGGTCTGTCCAGGTCAGGTCAGGTCTGTCTCTGTCTAGACCAGGTCTGGACTGTCTCTGTCTAGGCCAGGTGTACTGTCTCTGTCTAGGCCAGGTCAGGTCTGTCTCTGTCTAGGCCAGGTCAACTAAGGCTGGAGACTGTCTCTGTCTAGGCCAGGTCAGGTCTGTCTCTGTCTAGGCCAGACCAGGTCTGGGGCCTGTCTCTGTCTAGGCCAGGTCTACTGTCTCTGTCTAGGCCAGGTCTAAGACTGGAGATGGGGTCTGTCTCTGTCTAGGTCCAGGTCAGGTCTGTCTCTGTCAGGCCAGGTCAGGTCTGTCTCTGTCTAGGCCAGGTCAGGTCTGTCTCTGTCTAGGCCAGGTCTGGACTGTCTCTGTCTAGGCCAGGTCAGGACTGTCTCTGTCTAGGCCAGGTCTGGTCTGTCTAGGCCAGGTGAACTAAGACTGGAGATGGGGCCCAGGTCAGGTCTGTCTCTGTCTAGGCCAGGTCAGGACTGTCTCTGTCTAGGCCAGGTCAGGACTGTCTCTGTCTAGGCCAGGTCAGGACTGTCTCTGTCTAGGCCAGGTCAGGTCTGTCTCTGTCTAGGCCAGGTCTGGTCTGTCTCTGTCTAGGCCAGGTCAGGTCTGTCTCTGTCTAGGCCAGGTCAGGTCTGTCTCTGTCTAGGCCAGGTCAGGTCTGTCTCTGTCAGGCCAGGTCAGTGGTTAGAGCCAGGTGTCTAGTGGTTAGAGCCAGGTCTAGGCCTCTGTAGAGCCAGGTAGCCTAGTGGTTCAAAAATAAAAAAGGTAAAAATGTCTTTAGGCCAGGTCTGGACTGTCTCTGTCTAGGCCAGGTCAGGTCTGTCTCTGTCTCGGTCAGGTCAGGTCTGTCTCTGTCTAGACCAGGTCTGGACTGTCTCTGTCTAGGCCAGGTCAGGTCTCTCTCTGTCTAGGCCAGGTCAGTACTGTCTCTGTCTAGGCCAGGTAAACTAAGGCTGGAGATGGGGTCTGTCTCTGTCTAGGCCAGGTGTACTGTCTCTGTCTAGGCCAGGTCAGGTCTGTCTCTGTCTAGGCCAGGTCAGGACTGTCTCTGTCTAGGCCAGGTCAGGTTTGTCTCTGTCGAGACCAGGTCTGGACTGTCTCTGTCTAGGCCAGGTCAGGACTGTCTCTGTAGGCCAGGTCAGGTCTGTCTCTGTCAGGCCAGGTCTACTGTCTCTGTCTAGGCCAGGTCAGGGCCGTCTAGGCCAGGTCTGCCTAGGCCAGGTCAGAGCCAGGTCAGGTCTGTCTCTGTCTTAGGCAGGTCAGCCAGGTCAGGTCTGGACTGTCTCTGTCTTGGCCAGGTCAGGTCTCTGTCTGTCTAGGCCAGGTCAGGTCTGCCAGGTCAGGCCAGGTCAGTCTCTGTCTAGGCCAGGTCAGCCTGTCTGTCTAGGCCAGGTCAGGCCTGTCTAGGCCAGGTCAGGACTGTCTCTGTTAGGCCAGGTCAGACTGTCTCTGTCTGGCCAGGTCAGGTCTGTCTCTGTCTGGCCAGGTCAGGTAGTCCTGTCTCTGTCTAGGCCAGGTCAGGTCTGTCTCTGTCTAGGCCAGGTCAGGTCTGTCTGGTCTAGGCCAGGTCAGGTTCCACTGGTTAGTGCAGGTAGCCTAGTGGTTAGAGCAGGTAGCCTAGTGGTTAGAGCCAGGTAGCCTAGTGGTTAGAGCAGGTAGCCTAGTGGTTAGAGCCAGGTGCAGCCTAGTGGTTAGAGCAGGTAGCCTAGTGGTTAGAGCCAGGTAGCCTAGTGGTTAGAGCAGGTAGCCTAGTGGTTAGAGCAGGTAGCCTAGTGGTTAGAGGGGCGGCAGGTAGCCTAGTGGTTAGAGCAGGTAGCCTAGTGGCTAGAGGCAGGTAGCCTAGTGGTTAGAGGGGCGGCAGGTAGCCTAGTGGTTAGAGCAGGTAGCCTAGTGGTTAGAGCAGGTAGCCTAGTGGTTAGAGCAGGTAGACTAGTGGTTAGAGCCAGGTAGCCTGGTGGTTAGAGACAGGTAGCCTAGTGGTTAGAGTGTTGGACTTGTAACGGAAGGTTGCAAGTTCAAACCCCCTGAGCTGACAAGGTACAAATCTGTCGTTCTGCCCCTGAACAGGCAGTTAACCCACTGTTCCTAGGCTGTCATTGAAAATAAGAATTTGTTCTTAACTGCCTAGTTAAATAAAGGTTAAAAAAAATAAGATTTAGTTCTTAACTGACTTGCCTAGTTACATTTTTAAAAACTTCATCACTTCATAGACTTCCACACAGCAATGCAGCTACTGATAGATTTAAGGTACAGACATCTAAAAGTTGTTCAGCAATGTGAACATTTTGTAAAAACAATGTCAGAGTAGTAGAGACAGATCAGGACGTTGCTGTAGGTTCTCATACAACCCTCCTCTTCTTCCTCAAATCACAACAACACAATGTCAGAGTAGCAGAGACAGATCAGGACGTTGCTGTAGGTTCTCATACAACCCTCCTCTTCTTCCTCAAATCACAACAACACAATGTCCTAGTAGAGACAGATCAGGACGTTGCTGTAGGTTCTCATACAACCCTCCTCTTCTTCCTCAAATCACAACAACACAATGTCAGAGTAGCAGAGACAGATCAGGACGTTGCTGTAGGTTCTCATACAACCCTCCTCTTCTTCCTCAAATCACAACAACACAATGTCAGAGTAGCAGAGACAGATCAGGACGTTGCTGTAGGTTCTCATACAACCCTCCTCTTCTTCCTCAAATCACAACAACACAATGTCAGAGTAGCAGAGACAGATCAGGACGTTGCTGTAGGTTCTCATGTTGATAAGCCCCTCCTCCTCCTCCTCCTCGTCCAATCACAACAACACAATGTCAGAGTAGCAGAGACAGATCAGGACGTTGCTGTTGGTTCTCATGTTGATAAGCCCCTCCTCCTCCTTCTCCTCCTCCCCCTCCTCCTCGTCCAATCACAACAACACAATGTCAGAGTAGCAGAGACAGATCAGGACGTTGCTGTTGGTTCGCATGTTGATAAGCCCCGCCTCCCTCTCCTCCTCCCCCTCCTCCTCGTCCAATCACAACAAGATTACTTTCCATTTCTGTTACTTTTTATTTTGAATTCAGAGCAGAAAAAACAATAAATACAAAAGCTTGTAACATTATTATTATAACATTATTATTATAACATTATTATTATAACATTATTATTATAACATTATTATTATAACATTATGTTATTATTATAACATTATTATTATTATAACATTATTATTATAACATTATTATTATAACATTATTATTATAACATTATTATTATAACATTATTATTATAACATTATTATTATAACATTATTATTATAACATTATGTTATTATTATAACATTATTATTATAACATTATGTTATTATTATAACATTATTATTATAACATTATGTTATTATTATAACATTATTATTATAACATGTTATTATTATAACATTATTATTATAATGTTATTATTATTATTATAACATTATTATTATAACATTATTATTATAACATTATTATTATAACATTATTATTATAACATTATGTTATTATTATAATTATTATTATTATAACATTATTATTATAACATTATTATTATAACATTATGTTATTATTGTAACATTATGTTATTATTATAACATTATTATTATAACATTATTATTATAACATTATGTTATTATTGTCACATTATGTTATTATTATAACATTATTATTATAACATTATTATTATAACATTATGTTATTATTGTCACATTATGTTATTATTATAACATTATGTTATTATTGTAACATTATTATTGTAACATTATGCTATTATTGGAACATTATTATTGTAACATTATTATTGTAACATTATTATTGTAACATTAGGTTATTATTGTAACATTAGGTTATTATTGTAACATTATTATTGTAACATTATGCTATTATTGGAACATTATGTTATTATTGTAACATTATGTTATTATTGTAACATTATTATTGTAACATTATTATTATAACATTATGTTATTATTGTAACATTATTATTGTAACATTATTATTGTAACATTATGTTATTATTGTAACATTATTATTGTAACATTATTATTGTAACATTATGTTATTATTGTAACATTATTATTGTAACATTATTATTATAACATTATGTTATTATTCTAACATTATGTTATTATAACATTATGTTATTATTGTAACATTATGTTATTATTGTAACATTATGTTATTATTGTAACATTATTATTGTAACATTATTATTATAATATGATGTTATTATTGTAACATTATTATTGTAACATTATGTTATTATTGTAACATTATGTTATTATTGTAACATTATGTTATTATTGTAACATTATTATTGTAACATTATTATTGTAACATTATTATTGTAACATTATTATTGTAACATTATGTTATTATTGTAACATTATGTTATTATTGTAACATTATTATTGTAACATTATTATTGTAACATTATGTTATTATTGTAACATTATTATTGTAACATTATGTTATTATTGTAACATTATTATTGTAACATTATGTTATTATTGTAACATTATGTTATTATTGTAACATTATTATTGTAACATTATGTTATTATTGTAACATTATGTTATTATTGTAACATTATGTTATTATTGTAACATTATGTTATTATTGTAACATTATTATTGTAACATTATGTTATTATTGTAACATTATTATTATAACATTATGTTATTATTGTAACATTATGTTATTATTGTAACATTATTATTGTAACATTATTATTGTAACATTATGTTATTATTGTAACATTATTATTGTTACATTATTATTGTAACATTATGTTATTATTGTAACATTATTATTGTAACATTATGTTATTATTGTAACATTATTATTGTAACATTATGTTATTATTGTAACATTATGTTATTATTGTAACATTATTATTGTAACATTATTATTGTAACATTATGTTATTATTGTAACATTATTATTGTAACATTATTATTGTAACATTATTATTGTAACATTATGTTATTATTGTAACATTGTATTATTGTAACATTATTATTGTAACATTATGTTATTATTGTAACATTATTGTAACATTATTATTGTAACATTATGTTATTATTGTAACATTATTATTGTAACATTATGTTATTATTGTAACATTATTATTGTAACATTATGTTATTATTGTAACATTATGTAACATTATTATTGTAACATTATGTTATTATTGTAACATTATGTTATTATTGTAACATTATGTTATTATTATAACATTATGTTATTATTGTTGTGTATGTGTGTGTGTGTGTGTGTGTGTGTGTGTGTGTGTGTGTGTGTGTGTGTGTGTGTGTGTGTGTGTGTGTGTGTGTGTGTGTGTGTGTGTGTGTGTGTGTGTGTGTGTGTGTGTGTGTGTGTGTGTGTGTGTGTGTGTGTGTGTGTTCAGTCCTCCAGTCCGATGTGTCTGAAAAGGTAGGACATGCTCTCTCCGTTGTAGAGGGGTCAGGGTGTGTGTGTGTGTGTGTGTGTGTGTGTGTGTGTGTGTGTGTGTGTGTGTGTGTGTGTGTGTGTGTGTGTGTGTGTGTGTGTGTGTGTGTGTGTGTGTGTGTGTGTGTGTGTGTGTGTGTGTGTGTGTGTTCAGTCCTCCAGTCCGATGTGTCTGAACAGGTAGGACATGCTCTCTCCGTTGTAGATTCGTCTGATGGCTTCAGAGAGGATCAGGCTGATGTCCACCGTCTGGATCTTAGCACACTGCAGCTTCTGATGCTCATGAGGAATAGTGTTGGTTACCACCACCTACACACACACACACACACACAATTAACAAACAGATAGACACAGGGTTAACAAACAAACAAACAAACAGACAGACAGACAGACAGGCAGACAGGCAGACAGACAGACAGACAGACAGACAGACAGACAGACAGACAGACAGACAGACAGACAGACAGACAGACAGACAGGCCGGCCGGCAGGCAGATAGACAGGCAGACAGACAGACAGACAGACAGACAGACAGACAGACAGACAGACAGACAGACAGACAGACAGACAGACAGACAGACAGACAGACAGACAGACAGACAGACAGACAGACAGACAGACAGACAGACAGACAGACAGACAGACAGACAGACAGACAGACAGACAGACAGACAGACAGACAGACAGACAGACAGACAGACACCTTGTCGATGGCAGATTCCTCTATGAGTTTCGGTGCATCGGAGGAGAGGATGCCGTGCGTCGCCATGACGAATATCTTGTACGCTCCGTGCCTCTTCAACGTCTGCGCGGCCGCCACGAAACTGTCCACGTCATCGATGATGTCGTCCTGAGGGGGCGGGGACACACAGCAGCCGCCACTGAGGCCAATCCAACGGCCTGAGAGGGGTCAGGGTCTGTGTGTGTGTGTGTGTGTGTGTGTGTGTGTGTGTGTGTGTGTGTGTGTGTGTGTGTGTGTGTGTGTGTGTGTGTGTGTGTGTGTGTGTGTGTGTGTGTGTGTGTGTGTGTGTGTGTGTGTGTGTGTGTGTGTGTGTGTGTGTGTGTGTGTGTGTGTGTGTGTGTGTGTGTGTGTGTGTGTGTGTGTGTGTGTGTGTGTGTGTGTGTGTGTGAGTGTGTGTGAGTGAGTGTGTGTGTGTGTGTGTGTGTGTGTGTGTGTGTGTGTGTGTGTGTGTGTGTGTGTGTGTGTGTGTGTGTGTGTGTGTGTGTGTGTGTGTGTGTGTGTGTGTGTGTGTGTGTGAGTGTGTGTGTGTGTGTGTGTGTGTGTGTGTGTGTGTGTGTGTGTGTGTGTGTGTGTGTGAGTGAGTGTCTGTGAGTGAGTGTCTGTGTGTGTGTGTGTGTGTGTGTGAGAGAGTGTGTGTGTGTGTGTGTGTGTCTGTGAGTGAGTGTGTGTCTGTGAGTGAGTCTGTGTGTGTGTGTGTGTGTGTGTGTGTGTGTGTGTGTGTGTGTGTGTGTGTGTCTGTGTGTGTGTGTGTGTGTGTGTGTGTGTGTGTGTGTGTGTGTGTGTGTGTGTGTGTGTGTGTGTGTGTGTGTGTGTGTGTGTGTGTGTGTGTGTGTGTGTGTAACTCACCACTATGATGGCGATGCGTCCTCCTACGTCTCCTACCACTGTGATGGGAGGCTTCTCTTTAGGGATCAACACTGGAACACACACAATACACACTACACACACTATACACACTATACACACTATACACACAATACACACTATACACACTATACACACTATACACACACAATACACACTATACACACACAATACACACTATACACTATACACACTATACACACTATACACACTATACACACTACACACTATACACACTACACACTATACACACTATACACACTACACACTATACACACTATACACACACACTACACACTATACATACTATACACACTACACACACTATACGCACTATACACACTACACACTACACACTACACACACTATACACACTATACACACACACTATACACACTACACACAATACACACTACACACTACACACACTATACACTATACACACTATACACACTACACACACTATACACACTACACACACTATACACTACACACAATACACACTATACACTACACACAATACACACTATACACACTTAACAGTAGGAGGGGAGTGTGTGTGTTACGTGATATCATGACAGTAGAAGGGGAGAGTGTGTGTTAGGTGGTATCTTGACAGTAGGAGGGAGTGTGTGTGTGTGTGTGTGTGTGTGTGTGTGTGTGTGTGTGTGTGTGTGTGTGTGTGTGTGTGTGTGTGTGTGTGTGTGTGTGTGTGTGTGTGTGTGTGTGTGTGTGTGTGTTACGTGGTATCTTGACAGTAGGAGGGGAGTGTGTGTGTGTGTGTGTGTGTGTGTGTGTGTGTGTGTGTGTGTGTGTGTGTGTGTGTGTGTGTGTGTGTGTGTGTGTGTGTGTGTGTGTTACGTGGTATCTTAACAGTAGGAGGGGAGTGTGTGTGTGTGTGTGTGTTACGTGGTATCTTGACACTAGGAGGGGAGTGTGTGTGTTACGTGGTATCTTGACAGTAGGAGGGGAGTGTGTGTGTTACGTGGTATCTTGACAGTAGGAGGGGAGTGTGTGTGTTACGTGGTATCTTGACAGTAGGAGGGGAGTGTGTGTGTTACCTGGTATCTTGACAGTAGGAGGGGAGTGTGTGTGTGTGTGTTACGTGGTATCTTGACAGTAGGAGGGGAGTGTGTGTGTGTGTGTTACGTGGTATCTTGACAGTAGGAGGGGAGTGTGTGTGTTACGTGGTATCTTGACAGTAGGAGGGGAGTGTGTGTGTTACGTGGTATCTTGACACTAGGAGGGAGTGTGTGTGTTACGTGGTAGCTTGACAGTAGGAGGGAGTGTGTGTGTTACGTGGTATCTTGACAGTAGGAGGGGAGTGTGTGTGTTACGTGGTATCTTGACAGTAGGAGGGGAGTGTGTGTGTGTGTGTGTGTGTGTGTGTGTGTGTGTGTGTGTGTGTGTGTGTGTGTGTGTGTGTGTGTGTGTGTGTGTGTGTGTGTGTGTGTGTTACGTGGTATCTTGACAGTAGGAGGGGAGTGTGTGTGTGTGTGTGTGTGTGTGTGTGTGTGTGTGTGTGTGTGTGTGTGTGTGTGTGTGTGTGTGTGTGTGTGTGTGTGTTACGTGGTATCTTAACAGTAGGAGGGGAGTGTGTGTGTGTGTGTTACGTGGTATCTTGACACTAGGAGGGGAGTGTGTGTGTTACGTGGTATCTTGACAGTAGGAGGGGAGTGTGTGTGTTACGTGGTATCTTGACAGTAGGAGGGGAGTGTGTGTGTTACGTGGTATCTTGACACTAGGAGGGGAGTGTGTGTGTTACGTGGTATCTTGACAGTAGGAGGGGAGTGTGTGTGTTACGTGGTATCTTGACACTAGGAGGGGAGTGTGTGTGTTACGTGGTAGCTTGACAGTAGGAGGGGAGTGTGTGTGTTACGTGGTATCTTGACAGTAGGAGGGGAGTGTGTGTGTTACGTGGTATCTTGACAGTAGGAGGGGAGTGTGTGCGTGTGTGTTACCTGGTATCTTGACAGTAGGAGGGGAGTGTGTGTGTGTTACGTGGTATCTTGACAGTAGGAGGGGAGTGTGTGTGTTACGTGGTATCTTGACAGTAGGAGGGGAGTGTCTTCCATCCACCAGGTCTGACTCTGCATCCTGGGCCTCTCCATGGATCACTGCAATACCCAGACGCAACCTCTCTGCAAACGACTGGGCCCTAAACACACACACACACACAAAGTACACACACAGTAAAGAGCATCCTAACAGCACCACCCTAACCCAGACTGTAGTTAAAGAGAAACCACCCTAACCCAGACTGTAGTTAAAGAGGACCCACCCTAACCCAGACTGTAGTTAAAGAGGAACCACCCTAACCCAGACTGTAGTTAAAGAGGAACCACCCTAACCCAGACTGTAGTTAAAGAGGAACCACCCCAACCCAGACTGTAGAGGACCCACCCTAACCCAGACTGTAGTTAAAGAGGACCCACCCTAACCCAGACTGTAGTTAAAGAGGACCCACCCTAACCCAGACTGTAGTTAAAGAGGACCCACCCTAACCCAGACTGTAGTTAAAGAGGAACCACCCTAACCCAGACTATAGTTAAAGAGGAACCACCCTAACCCAGACTGTAGTTAAAGAGGAACCACCTAACCCAGACTGTAGAGGAACCACCCTAACCCAGACTGTAGTTAAAGAGGAACCACCCTAACCCAGACTATAGTTAAAGAGGAACCACCCTAACCCAGACTGTAGTTAAAGAGGACCCACCTAACCCAGACTGTTAAAGAGGAACCACCCTAACCCAGACTGTAGTTAAAGAGGAACCACCCTAACCCAGACTGTAGTTAAAGAGGAACCACCCTAACCCAGACTGTAGTTAAAGAGGAACCACCTAACCCAGACCCACCCTAACCCAGACTGTTATTAAAGAGGACCCACCCTAACCCAGACTAAAGAGGACCCACCTAACCCAGACTGTAGTTAAAGAGGACCCACCCTAACCCAGACTGTAGTTAAAGAGGACCACCCTAACCCAGACTGTAGTTAAAGAGGAACCACCCTAACCCAGACTGTAGTTAAAGAGGAACCACCCTAACCCAGACTGTTAAAGAGGAACCACCCTAACCCAGACTGTAGAGGAACCACCCTAACCCAGACTGTAGTTAAAGAGGAACCACCCTAACCCAGACTGTAGAGGAACCACCCTAACCCAGACTGTTAGAGGAACCACCCTAACCCAGACTGTAGTTAAAGAGGAACCACCCTAACCCAGACTGTAGAGGAACCACCCTAACCCAGACTGTAGTTAAAGAGGAACCACCCTAACCCAGACTGTAGTTAAAGAGGAACCACCCTAACCCAGACTGTAGTTAAAGAGGAACCACCCTAACCCAGACTGTAGTTAAAGAGGAACCACCCTAACCCAGACTGTAGAGGAACCACCCTAACCCAGACTGTAGTTAAAGAGGACCCACCTAACCCTAACCCAGACTGTAGAGGACCCACCCTAACCCAGACTGTAGTTAAAGAGGACCCACCCTAACCCAGACTGTAGTTAAAGAGGACCCACCCTAACCCAGACTGTAGTTAAAGAGGACCCACCCTAACCCAGACTATAGTTAAAGAGGACCCACCCTAACCCAGACTGTAACCCAGAGTTAAAGAGGAACCACCCTAACCCAGACTGTTAAAGAGGACCCACCCTAACCCAGACTGTAGTTAAAGAGGACCCACCCTAACCCAGACTGTAAAGAGGTTAACCCAGAGGAACCCACCCTAACCCAGACTGTAGTTAAAGAGGAACCACCCTAACCCAGACTGTAAAGAGGAACCACCCTAACCCAGACTGTTATTAAAGAGGACCCACCCTAACCCAGACTGTTATTAAAGAGGACCCACCCTAACCCAGACTGTAGTTAAAGAGGAACCACCCTAACCCAGACTGTAGTTAAAGAGGAACCACCCTAACCCAGACTGTAGTTAAAGAGGAACCACCCTAACCCAGACTGTAGTTAAAGAGGAACCACCCTAACCCAGACTGTAGAGGAACCACCCTAACCCAGACTGTAGTTAAAGAGAACCACCCTAACCCAGACTGTAGTTAAAGAGGAACCACCCTAACCCAGACTGTAGTTAAAGAGGAACCACCCTAACCCAGACTGTAGTTAAAGAGGACCCACCCTAACCCAGACTGTAGTTAAAGAGGAACCACCCTAACCCAGACTGTAGTTAAAGAGGACCCACCCTAACCCAGACTGTAGAGGACCCACCCTAACCCAGACTGTAGAGGAACCACCCTAACCCAGACTGTAGAGGAACCACCCTAACCCAGACTGTAGTTAAAGAGGACCCACCCTAACCCAGACTGTAGTTAAAGAGAAACCACCCTAACCCAGACTGTAGTTAAAAAGGAACCACCCCAACCCAGACTGTAGAGGACCCACCCTAACCCAGACTGTAGTTAAAGAGGACCCACCCTAACCCAGACTGTAGTTAAAGAGGACCCACCCTAACCCAGACTGTAGAGGAACCACCCTAACCCAGACTGTAGAGGACCCACCCTAACCCAGACTGTAGTTAAAGAGGACCCACCCTAACCCAGACTGTAAAGAGGTAACCCAGAAGAGGACCCACCCTAACCCAGACTGTAGTTAAAGAGGAACCACCCTAACCCAGACTGTAGTTAAAGAGGAACCACCCTAACCCAGACTGTAGTTAAAGAGGACCCCCTAACCCAGACTAACCCACCCTAACCCAGACTGTAAAGAGACCCACCCTAACCCAGACTGGAGGAACCACCCTAACCCAGACTGTAGTTAAAGAGGAACCACCCTAACCCAGACTGTAGTTAAAGAGGAACCACCCTAACCCAGACTGTAGTTAAAGAGGACCCACCCTAACCCAGACTGTAGTTAAAGAGGACCCACCCTAACCCAGACTGTATTAAAGAGGAACCACCCTAACCCAGACTGTAGTTAAAGAGGACCCACCCTAACCCAGACTGTAGTTAAAGAGGACCCACCCTAACCCAGACTGTAGTTAAAGAGGACCCACCCCTGTAGTTAACCCAGACTGTAGTTAAAGAGGACCCACCCTAACCCAGACTGTTAAAGAGGACCCACCCCTAACCCAGACTGTAGTTAAAGAGGACCACCCTAACCCAGACTGTAAAGAGGACCCACCCTAACCCAGACTGTAGTTAAAGAGGACCCACCCTAACCCAGACTGTAAAGAGGACCCACCCTAACCCAGACTATTAAAGAGGACCCACAGACTGTATTAAAAGAGGAACCACCCTAACCCAGACTGTAGTTAAAGAGGAACCACCCTAACCCAGACTGTAGTTAAAGAGGACCCACCCTAACCCAGACTGTAGTTAAAGAGGAACCACCCTAACCCAGACTGTAAAGAGGAACCACCCTAACCCAGACTGTTAAAGAGGACCCACCCTAACCCAGACTGTAGTTAAAGAGGAACCACCCTAACCCAGACTGTAGAGGAACCACCCTAACCCAGACTGTAGTTAAAGAGGAACCACCCTAACCCAGACTGTAGAGGAACCACCCTAACCCAGACTGTAGTTAAAGAGGAACCACCCTAACCCAGACTGTAGTTAAAGAGGAACCACCCTAACCCAGACTGTAGTTAAAGAGGAACCACCCTAACCCAGACTGTAGTTAAAGAGGACCCACCCTAACCCAGACTGTAGTTAAAGAGGACCCACCCTAACCCAGACTGTAGTTAAAGAGGACCCACCCTAACCCAGACTGTAGTTAAAGAGGACCCACCCTAACCCAGACTGTAGTTAAAGAGGACCCACCCTAACCCAGACTGTAGAGGACCCACCCTAACCCAGACTGTAGAGGAACCACTAACCCAGACCCAGACTGTAGTTAAAGAGGAACCACCCTAACCCAGACTGTAGTTAAAGAGGACCCACCCTAACCCAGACTGTAGAGGACCCACCCTAACCCAGACTGTAGTTAAAGAGGACCCACCCTAACCCAGACTGTAGTTAAAGAGGAACCACCCTAACCCAGACTGTAGTTAAAGAGGACCCACCCTAACCCAGACTGTAGTTAAAGAGGACCCACCCTAACCCAGACTGTAGTTAAAGAGGACCCACCCTAACCCAGACTGTAGAGGACCCACCCTAACCCAGACTGTAGTTAAAGAACCCTAACCCAGACTGTAGAGGAACCACCCTAACCCAGACTATAGTTAAAGAGGACCCACCCTAACCCAGACTGTAAAGAGGAACCACCCTAACCCAGACTAGTTAAAGAGGACCCACCCTAACCCAGACTAAAGAGGACCCACCCTAACCCAGACTGTAGAGGAACCACCCTAACCCAGACTGTAGTTAAAGAGGAACCACCCTAACCCAGACTGTAGTTAAAGATGAACCACCCTAACCCAGACTGTAGTTAAAGAGGAACCACCCTAACCCAGACTGTTAAAGAGAGGAACCACCCTAACCCAGACTGTAGAGTTAACCCAGACTGAGTTAAAGATGAACCACCCTAACCCAGACTGTAGTTAAAGATGAACCACCCTAACCCAGACTGTAGTTAAAGAGGAACCCACCCTAACCCAGACTGTAGTTAAAGAGGACCCACCCTAACCCAGACTGTAGTTAAAGAGGACCCACCCCTAACCCAGACTGTAGTTAAAGAGGACCCACCCTAACCCAGACTGTAGTTAAAGAGGACCCACCCTAACCCAGACTGTAGAGGACCCACCCTAACCCAGACTGTAGAGGACCCACCCTAACCCAGACTGTAGAGGAACCACCCTAACCCAGACTGTAGTTAAAGAGGAACCACCTAACCCAGACTGTAGTTAAAGAGGAACCACCCTAACCCAGACTGTAGTTAAAGAGGAGGACCCACCCTAACCCAGACTGTAGTTAAAGAGGAACCACCCTAACCCAGACTGTAGTTAAAGAGGACCCACCCTAACCCAGACTGTAGTTAAAGAGGACCCACCCTAACCCAGACTGTAGTTAAAGAGGACCCACCCTAACCCAGACTGTAGTTAAAGAGGACCCACCCTAACCCAGACTGTAGTTAAAGAGGACCCACCCCAACCCAGACTGTAGTTAAAGAGGAACCACCCTAAACCAGACTGTAGTTAAAGATGAACCACCCTAACCCAGACTGTAGTTAAAGAGGAACCACCCTAACCCAGACTGTAGTTAAAGAGGAACCACCCTAACCCAGACTGTAGTTAAAGAGGACCCACCCTAACCCAGACTGTAGTTAAAGAGGACCCACCCTAACCCAGACTGTAGTTAAAGAGGAACCACCCTAACCCAGACTGTAGTTAAAGAGGACCCACCCTAACCCAGACTGTAGTTAAAGGACCCACCCTAACCCAGACTGTAGTTAAAGAGGACCCACCCTAACCCAGACTGTAGTTAAAGAGGACCCACCCTAACCCAGACTGTAGTTAAAGAGGAACCACCCTAACCCAGACTGTAGTTAAAGAGGACCCACCCTAACCCAGACTGTAGTTAAAGAGGACCCACCCTAACCCAGACTGTAGTTAAAGAGGACCCACCCTAACCCAGACTGTAGAGGAACCACCCCGACCCAGACTGTAGTTAAAGAGGCACCACCCTAACCCAGACTGTAGTTAAAGAGGAACCACCCTAACCCAGACTGTAGTTAAAGAGGACCCACCCTAACCCAGACTGTAGAGGACCCACCCTAACCCAGACTGTAGAGGAACCACCCTAACCCAGACTGTAGTTAAAGAGGAACCACCCTAACCCAGACTGTAGTTAAAGAGGACCCACCCTAACCCAGACTGTAGTTAAAGAGGAACCACCCTAACCCAGACTGTAGTTAAAGAGGAACCACCCTAACCCAGACTGTAGTTAAAGAGGACCCACCCTAACCCAGACTGTAGTTAAAGAGGACCCACCCTAACCCAGACTGTAGAGGACCCACCCTAACCCAGACTGTAGTTAAAGAGGAACCACCTAACCCAGACTGTAGTTAAAGAGGACCCACCCTAACCCAGACTGTAGAGGACCCACCCTAACCCAGACTGTAGTAACCCAAAGAGGAACCACCCTAACCCAGACTGTAGTTAAAGAGGAACCACCCTAACCCAGACTGTAGTTAAAGAGGACCCACCCTAACCCAGACTGTAGTTAAAGAGGACCCACCCTAACCCAGACTGTAGAGGACCCACCCTAACCCAGACTGTAGTTAAAGAGGACCCACCCTAACCCAGACTGTAGAGGACCCACCCTAACCCGGACTGTAGTTAAAGAGGACCCACCCTAACCCAGACTGTAGAGGAACCACCCTAACCCAGACTGTAGTTAAAGAGGACCCACCCTAACCCAGACTGTAGTTAAAGAGGACCCACCCTAACCCAGACTGTAGAGGAACCACCCTAACCCAGACTGTAGTTAAAGAGGAACCACCCTAACCCAGACTGTTAAAGAGGAACCACCCTAACCCAGACTGTAGTTAAAGAGGAACCACCCTAACCCAGACTGTAGAGGACCCACCCTAACCCAGACTGTAGAGGACCCACCCTAACCCAGACTGTAGTTAAAGAGGAACCACCCTAACCCAGACTGTAAAGAGGAACCACCCTAACCCAGACTAAAGAGGTAAAGAGAGGAACCACCTAACCCAGACTGTAGTTAAAGAGGAACCACCCTAACCCAGACTGTAGTTAAAGAGGAACCACCCTAACCCAGAGTTAACCCAGAAGAGGAACCACCCTAACCCAGACTGTAGTTAAAGAGGAACCACCCTAACCCAGACTGTAGACTGTAGTTAAAGAGGAACCACCCTAACCCAGACTGTAGTTAAAGAGGAACCACCTAACCCAGACTGTAGTTAAAGAGGAACCACCCTAACCCAGACTGTAGAGGACCCACCCTAACCCAGACTGTAGAGGACCCACCCTAACCCAGACTGTAGTTAAAGAGGAACCACCCTAACCCAGACTGTAAAGAGGAACCACCCCTAACCCAGACTGTAGAGGAACCACCCTAACCCAGACTGTAGAGGACCCACCCTAACCCAGACTGTAGTTAAAGAGGAACCACCCTAACCCAGACTGTAGTTAAAGAGGAACCACCCTAACCCAGACTGTAGAGGAACCACCCTAACCCAGACTGTAGTTAAAGAGGAACCACCCTAACCCAGACTGTAGTTAAAGAGGACCCACCCTAACCCAGACTGTAGAGGAACCACCCTAACCCAGACTGTAGTTAAAGAGGAACCACCCTAACCCAGACTGTAGAGGACCCACCCTAACCCAGACTGTAGTTAAAGAGGAACCACCCTAACCCAGACTGTAGAGGAACCACCCTAACCCAGAGGACCCACCCTAACCCAGACTGTAGTTAAAGAGGAACCCAGACTGTAGAGGAACCACCCTAACCCAGACTGTAAAGAGGAACCACCCTAACCCAGACTGTAGTTAAAGAGGACCCACCCTAACCCAGACTGTAGAGGAACCACCCTAACCCAGACTGTAGTTAAAGAGGAACCACCCTAACCCAGACTGTTAAAGAGGAACCACCCTAACCCAGACTGTAGTTAAAGGAACCACCTAACCCAGACTGTAGAGGAACCACCCTAACCCAGACTGTAGTTAAAGAGGAACCACCCTAACCCAGACTGTAGAGGAACCACCCTAACCCAGACTGTAG
>NW_025747646.1:5000-49908 GCF_021184085.1 Oncorhynchus gorbuscha
CACTGTAGTAGTAGAATATATATAGTCCACTGTAGTAGAATATATATAGTCCACTATTATAGTAGAATATATATAGTCCACTGTAGTAGTAGAATATATATAGTCCACTGTAGTAGAATATATATAGTCCACTATAGTAGTAGAATATATATAGTCCACTATTATAGTAGAATATATATAGTCCACTGTAGTAGTAGAATATATATAGTCCACTATAGTAGTAGAATATATATAGTCCACTATAGTAGTAGAATATATATAGTCCACTATTATAGTAGAATATATATAGTCCACTGTAGTAGTAGAATATATATAGTCCACTATAGTAGTAGAATATATATAGTCCACTATTATAGTAGAATATATATAGTCCACTATAGTAGTAGAATATATATAGTCCACTATTATAGTAGAATATATATAGTCCACTGTAGTAGAATATATATAGTCCACTGTAGTAGAATATATATAGTCCACTATTATAGTAGAATATATATAGTCCACTATAGTAGTATAATATATATAGTCCACTGTAGTAGTAGAATATATATAGTCCACTATTATAGTAGAATATATATAGTCCACTATAGTAGTAGAATATATATAGTCCACTATAGTAGTAGAATATATCTAGTCCACTGTAGTAGTAGAATATATATAGACCACCATAGTAGTAGAACCCAGTCTAGTGTACACTACTCACTGTAGTCTATGTTGAAGTTAGCCAGTCTAGTGTACACTACTCACTGTAGTCTATGTTGAAGTTAGCCAGTCTAGTGTACACTACTCACTGTAGTCTATGTTGAAGTGAGCCAGTCTAGTGTACACTACTCACTGTTGTCTATGTTGAAGTGAGCCAGTCTAGTGTACACTACTCACTGTAGTCTATGTTGAAGTGAGCCAGTCTAGTGTACACTACTCACTGTAGTCTATGTTGAAGTGAGCCAGTCTAGTGTACACTACTCACTGTAGTCTATGTTGAAGTGAGCCAGTCTAGTGTACACTACTCACTGTAGTCTATGTTGAAGTGAGCCAGTCCTGCCCCAGTGAAGTAGGTTCCTCTCTCTATGTGCAGGAAACAGTGTTTACTCTTCTTCTCCTGAATAACCTCTTTGACCCCAGACGCCCCCTGGTTCATCAGGTTCCAGCCCCTGATACACCCGTCCAGACGAGCGTTGATCTGTACAGGGGTCACATCAATGTCATCAGGTGGTTGTATGATGGTTGTTTTACGGTTATGGAATCGTTGTTTTTATGGTCGTTCTGCGGTTGTCGAGTGATTATCTGATCATTATTTGTGTGGTTGTTGGTTGAATGTTTATTCTATGGTTGTTCTGTGGTTGATCTATGGTTGTTCTGTGGTTGTGGTGTGGTTGATCTATGGTTGATCTATAGTTGTTCTGTGGTTGCTCTATAGTTGTTCTGTGGTTGATCTATAGTTGTTCTGTGGTTGTTCTGTGGTTGATCTATAGTTGTTCTGTGGTTGATCTATAGTTGTTCTGTGGTTGATCTATAGTTGTTCTGTGGTTGATCTATAGTTGTTCTGTGGTTGTTCTATGGTTGATCTATAGTTGTTCTATGGTTGTTCTATAGTTGTTCTATGGTTGTTCTATAGTTGTTCTGTGGTTGTTCTGTGGTTGATCTATGGTTGTTCTGTGGTTGATCTATGGTTGTTCTGTGGTTGTTCTATGGTTGATCTATAGTTGTTCTATGGTTGTTCTATAGTTGTTCTGTGGTTGTTCTGTGGTTGATCTATGGTTGTTCTGTGGTTGATCTATGGTTGTTCTGTGGTTGTTCTATGGTTGATCTATAGTTGTTCTATGGTTGTTCTATAGTTGTTCTGTGGTTGTTCTGTGGTTGATCTATGGTTGTTCTGTGGTTGATCTATGGTTGTTCTGTGGTTGATCTATAGTTGTTCTGTGGTTCTGTGGTTGTTCTGTGGTTGTTCTGTGGTTGTTGTGTGGTTGTTCTGTGGTTGTTCTGTGGTTGATCTATGGTTGTTCTGTGGTTGATCTATAGTTGTTCTGTGGTTCTGTGGTTGTTCTGTGGTTCTGTGGTTGTTCTGTGGTTGTTCTGTGGTTGTTGTGTGGTTGTTCTGTGGTTGTTGTGTGGTTGTTTTGTGGTTGTTCTGTGGTTGATCTATGGTTGTTCTGTGGTTCTATAGTTGTTCTGTGGTTCTGTGGTTGTTCTGTGGTTCTGTGGTTGTTGTGTGGTTGTTGTGTGGTTGTTCTGTGGTTGTGGTGTGGTTGATCTATGGTTGTTCTGTGGTTGATCTATAGTTGTTCTGTGGTTGTTCTGTGGTTGTTGTGTGGTTGTTCTATGGTTGTGGTGTGGTTGATCTATGGTTGTTCTGTGGTTGATCTATAGTTGTTCTGTGGTTCTGTGGTTGTTCTGTGGTTCTGTGGTTGTTCTGTGGTTCTGTGGTTGTTCTATAGTTGTTCTGTGGTTGTTCTGTGGTTGATCTATGGTTGTTCTGTGGTTGATCTATAGTTGTTCTGTGGTTCTGTGGTTGTTCTGTGGTTGTTCTGTGGTTCTGTGGTTGTTCTGTGGTTGTTGTGTGGTTGTTCTATGGTTGTGGTGTGGTTGATCTATGGTTGTTCTGTGGTTGATCTATAGTTGTGGTGTGGTTGATCTATGGTTGTTCTGTGGTTCTGTGGTTGTTCTGTGGTTCTGTGGTTGTTCTGTGGTTGTTGTGTGGTTGTTCTATGGTTGTGGTGTGGTTGATCTATGGTTGTTCTGTGGTTCTGTGGTTGTTCTGTGGTTCTGTGGTTGTTCTGTGGTTGTGGTGTGGTTGTTCTGTGGTTGATCTATGGTTGTTCTGTGGTTTGTTCTGTGGTTGTTCTGTGGTTATGGTGTGGTTGATCTATGGTTGTTCTGTGGTTTGTTCTATAGTTGTTCTGGGGTTGTGGTGTGGTTGTTCTGTGGTTGATCTATAGTTGTTCTGTGGTTGTGGTGTGGTTGTGGTGTGGTTGATCTATGGTTGTTCTGTGGTTGGTGTTGCGGCAGCGGGCTGTTTACCGGTTTGATGACGCTGTCGGTGCGGTTGGGCAGCCCTGCGATGTACACCTTGGTCTCCAGTTTCCCGTTAATGGCTGTAAAGAGACTCTCAGGGCTGTTGATGCTCATCACAGCTTCCTTACTGATCTTAACACTGATACTGGACTCTAGTTCATCTACTGAGATCTACAACAACATTACACAACAACAACATTACACGACAACAACAACATTACACAACAACAACAACAACACATAACTACAACATTACATACCAACAACAAGATAACAGATAACTAATATAACCAGCTAGAGACAGTCAGGTTGGACAGGTGACTAATATAACCAGCTAGAGACAGTAAAGACAGGCAGTCAGGTTGGACAGGTGTCTAATATAACCAGCTAGAGACAGTAAAAGACAGGCAGTCAGGTTGGACAGGTGACTAATATAACCAGCTAGAGACAGTAAAGACAGGCAGTCAGGTTGGACAGGTGTCTAATATAACCAGCTAGAGACAGTAAAAGACAGGCAGTCAGGTTGGACAGGTGTCTAATATAACCAGCTAGAGACAGTAAAAGACAGGCAGTCAGGTTGGACAGGTGACTAATATAACCAACTAGAAACAGTCACGTTGGACAGGTGTCTAATATAACCAGCTAGAGACAGTAAAAGACAGGCAGTCAGGTTGGACAGATGACTATTATAACCAGCTAGAGACAGTCAGGTTTGACAGGTGACTAATATAACCAGCTAGAGACAGTCAGGTTGGACAGGTCACTAATATAACCAGCTAGAGACAGTCAGGTTGGACAGGTGACTAATATAACCAGCTAGAGACAGTCAGGTTGGACAGGTGACTAATATAACCAGCTAGAGACAGTCAGGTTGGACAGGTGTCTAATATAACCAGCTAGAGACAGTAAAAGACAGGCAGTCAGGTTGGACAGAGGACTAATATAACCAGCTAGAGACAGTCAGGTTGGACAGGTCACTAATATAACCAGCTAGAGACAGTCAGGTTGGACAGGTGTCTAATATAACCAGCTAGAGACAGTAAAAGACAGGCAGTCAGGTTGGACAGAGGACTAATATAACCAGCTAGAGACAGTAAGGTTGGACAGAGGACTAATATAACCAGCTAGAGACAGTAAAAGACAGACAGTCAGGTTGGGCAGAGGACTAATATAACCAGCTAGAGACAGTAAAAGACAGACAGTCAGGTTGGACAGAGGACTAATATAACCAGCTAGAGACAGTAAAAGACAGACAGTCAGGTTGGACAGAGGACTAATATAACCAGCTAGAGACAGTAAGGTTGGACAGAGGACTAATATAACCAGCTAGAGACAGTAAGGTTGGACAGAGGACTAATATAACCAGCTAGAGACAGTAAGGTTGGACAGGTGACTAATATAACCAGCTAGAGACAGTAAAAGACAGACAGTCAGGTTGGACAGAGGACTAATACAACCAGCTAGAGACAGTAAAAGACAGGCATTCAGGTTGGACAGGTGACTAATATAACTAGCTAGAGACAGTAAAAGACAGGCAGTCAGGTTGGACAGATGACTAATATAACCAGCTAGAGACAGTCAGGTTGGACAGATGGCTAATATAACCAGCTAGAGACAGTCAGGTTGGACAGGTGACTAATATAACCAGCTAGAGACAGTAAAAGACAGGCAGTCAGGTTGGACAGGTGACTATTATAACCAGCTAGAGACAGTCAGGTTGGACAGATGGCTAATATAACCAGCTAGAGACAGTCAGGTTGGACAGGTGACTAATATAACCAGCTAGAGACAGTAAAAGACAGGCAGTCAGGTTGGACAGGTGACTATTATAACCAGCTAGAGACAGTCAGGTTGGACAGAGGACTAATATAACCAGCTAGAGACAGTCAGGTTGGACAGAGGACTAATATAACCAGCTAGAGACAGTCAGGTTGGACAGGTGACTAATATAACCAGCTAGAGACAGTCAGGTTGGACAGGTGACTATTATAACCAGCTAGAGACAGTCAGGTTGGACAGGTGACTAATATAACCAGCTAGAGACAGTCAGGTTGGACAGGTGACTAATATAACCAGCTTGAGACAGTAAGGTTGGACAGAGGACTAATATAACCAGCTAGAGACAGTCAGGTTGGACAGATGACTAATATAACCAGCCAGAGACGGTCAGGTTGGACAGGTGACTAATATAACCAGCTAGAGACAGTCAGGTTGGACAGTTGACTGATATAACCAGCTAGAGACAGTAAAAGACAGGCAGTCAGGTTGGACAGTTGACTAATATAACCAGCTAGAGACAGTAAAAGACAGGCAGTCAGGTTGGACAGGTGACTAATATAACCAGCTAGAGACAGTAAAGACAGGCAGTCAGGTTGGACAGAGGACTAATATAACCAGCTAGAGACAGTCAGGTTGGACAGACGACTAATATAACCAGCTAGAGACAGTCAGGTTGGACAGAGGACTAATATAACCAGCTAGAGACAGTAAAGACAGGCAGTCAGGTTGGACAGACGACTAATATCACCAGCTAGAGACAGTCAGGTTGGACAGGTGACTAATATAACCAGCTAGAGACAGTCAGGTTGGACAGGTGACTAATATAACCAGCTCGAGACAGTAAGGTTGGACAGAGGACTAATATAACCAGCTAGAGACAGTCAGGTTGGACAGATGACTAATATAACCAGCCAGAGACAGTCAGGTTGGACAGGTGACTAATATAACCAGCTAGAGACAGTCAGGTTGGACAGTTGACTGATATAACCAGCTAGAGACAGTAAAAGACAGGCAGTCAGGTTGGACAGTTGACTGATATAACCAGCTAGAGACAGTAAAAGACAGGCAGTCAGGTTGGACAGGTGACTAAATATAACCAGCTAGAGACAGTCAGGTTGGACAGGTCACTAATATAACCAGCTAGAGACAGTAAAGACAGGCAGTCAGGTTGGACAGACGACTAATATAACCAGCTAGAGACAGTCAGGTTGGACAGACGACTAATATAACCAGCTAGAGACAGTCAGGTTGGACAGAGGACTAATATAACCAGCTAGAGACAGTAAAGACAGGCAGTCAGGTTGGACAGACAACTAATATCACCAGCTAGAGACAGTCAGGTTGGACAGGTGACTAATATAACCAGCTAGAGACAGTCAGGTTGGACAGAGGACTAATTTAACCAGCTAGAGACAGTCAGATTGGACAGACGACGAATATAACCAGCTAGAGACAGTAAGGTTGGACAGACGACTAATATAACCAGCTAGAGACAGTCAGGTTGGACAGAGGACTAATTTAACCAGCTAGAGACAGTAAAAGACAGGCAGTCAGGTTGGACAGGTGACTAATATAACCAGCTAGAGACAGTCAGGTTGGACAGATGACTAATATAACCAGCCAGAGACGGTCAGGTTGGACAGGTGACTAATATAACCAGCTAGAGACAGTCAGGTTGGACAGTTGACTGATATAACCAGCTAGAGACAGTAAAAGACAGGCAGTCAGGTTGGACAGTTGACTAATATAACCAGCTAGAGACAGTAAAAGACAGGCAGTCAGGTTGGACAGGTGACTAATATAACCAGCTAGAGACAGTCAGGTTGGACAGGTGACTAATATAACCAGCTAGAGACAATAAAGACAGGCAGTCAGGTTGGACAGAGGACTAATATAACCAGCTAGAGACAGTCAGGTTGGACAGACGACTAATATAACCAGCTAGAGACAGTCAGGTTGGACAGACGACTAATATAACCAGCTAGAGACAGTAAAAGACAGGCAGTCAGGTTGGACAGGTGACTAATATAACCAGCTAGAGACAGTCAGGTTGGACAGGTGACTAATATAACCAGCTCGAGACAGTAAGGTTGGACAGAGGACTAATATAACCAGCTAGAGACAGTCAGGTTGGACAGATGACTAATATAACCAGCCAGAGACAGTCAGGTTGGACAGGTGACTAATATAACCAGCTAGAGACAGTCAGGTTGGACAGTTGACTGATATAACCAGCTAGAGACAGTAAAAGACAGGCAGTCAGGTTGGACAGTTGACTGATATAACCAGCTAGAGACAGTAAAGACAGGCAGTCAGGTTGGACAGAGGACTAATATAACCAGCTAGAGACAGTCAGGTTGGACAGACGACTAATATAACCAGCTAGAGACAGTCCGGTTGGACAGAGGACTAATATAACCAGCTAGAGACAGTAAAGACAGGCAGTCAGGTTGGACAGACGACTAATATCACCAGCTAGAGACAGTCAGGTTGGACAGGTGACTAATATAACCAGCTAGAGACAGTCAGGTTGGACAGAGGACTAATTTAACCAGCTAGAGACAGTCAGATTGGACAGATGACTAATATAACCAGCTAGAGACAGTAAGGTTGGACAGACGACTAATATAACCAGCTAGAGACAGTCAGGTTGGACAGAGGACTAATTTAACCAGCTAGAGACAGTAAAAGACAGGCAGTCAGGTTGGACAGGTGACTAATATAACCAGCTAGAGACAGTCAGATTGGACAGACGATTAATATAACCAGCTAGAGACAGTCAGGTTGGACAGACGACTAATATAACCAGCTAGAGACAGTCAGGTTGGACAGACGACTAATATAACCAGCTAGAGACAGTCAGGTTGGACAGACAACTAATATAATCAGCTAGAGACAGTCAGATTGGACAGACGACTAATATAACCAGCTAGAGACAGTCAGGTTGGACAGAGGACTAATATAACCATTTACATTACATTTAAGTCATTTAGCAGACGCTCTTATCCAGAGCGACTTACAACTTGGACAGAGGACTAATTTAACCAGCTAGAGACAGTAAAAGACAGGCAGTCAGGTTGGACAGGTGACTAATATAACCAGCTAGAGACAGTAAGGTTGGACAGTGGACTAATATAACCAGCTAGAGACAGTCAGGTTGGACAGAGGACTAATATAACCAGCTAGAGACAGTCAGGTTGGACAGAGGACTAATATAACCAGCTAGAGACAGTCAGGTTGGACAGAGGACTAATATAACCAGCTAGAGACAGTTAGATTGGACAGACGACTAATATAACCAGCTAGAGACAGTCAGATTGGACAGACGACTAATATAACCAGCTAGAGACAGTCAGGTTGGACAGAGGACTAATATAACCAGCTAGAGACAGTCAGGTTGGACAGAGGACTAATATAACCAGCTAGAGACAGTAAAAAGTCATCAGTAATCCACGAGCCAGTCTTACCACATGCCACTGTCCATCGTTGATGGCCTTGCCCCCGCTGGTGACCTTCATGGAGTGCTGGGTCTTGAACTGGACCTCGATCCGTCCTCCCCTCAGCCCCAGCATGAACCATGAGTCCTGGGAAGACTCTGCGTACAGAACCACCCCTTCTGGGTCAAACGTACGGAAGTCAAACTCTGCAGCAAACCTGGAGACACACAACCCAGACGACCCGTACGATTTAGGGTACAGTTGTGAACAGGACTGCATGTCTGTCTCTGCCTCGGTGTGTTTAAACGCCCTTACTTGGTGTTCTCCGGTAGTCTGAAGCGGAGGTATATGACAGGTCCTCCGGTGAATTGTTCTCCCAGGTACAGCATCTCAGAGTGTTTGTAGTCGTAGAGCTGGACACACACCGGCACCTCCTCACAGGAACGCTGGTCCTCCGCTAACCGCAGGCCCTGACGACCTTCGCAGCGGCAGGAGTAGCTACCCATCGTGTTCACACACACGCCCTCACACACGCCCACCTCGCACTCGTCGACGTCTGGGGACAACCACGAGCGTCAGGCGGAGAGGGTAGAGGTCAGAGGTCATTACAGGAGGTACAGGGTCAGGGTTAAGATCAGTTGATACCAAAAGTTCCATTAGGTCCTTGAATATAATTGTCTCTGACATTTTTTTTACTTGTCAGACTGTATATTTAGGGGCGGCAGGTATCCTAGTGGTTAGAGTGTAGAGGAGGCAGGTATCCTAGTGGTTAGAGTGTAGAGGATGCAGGTATCCTAGTGGTTAGTGTAGAGGAGGCAGGGTATCCTAGTGGTTAGAGTGTAGAGGAGGCAGGTATCCTAGTGGTTAGAGTGTAGAGGAGGCAGGTAGCCTAGTGGTTAGAGTGTAGAGGAGGCAGGTAGCCTAGTGGTTAGAGTGTAGAGGAGGCAGGGTAGCCTAGTGGTTAGAGTGTAGAGGAGGCAGGTAGCCTAGTGGTTAGAGTGTAGAGGAGGCAGGTAGCCTAGTGGTTAGAGTGTAGAGGAGGCAGGGTAGCCTAGTGGTTAGAGTGTAGAGGAGGCAGGTAGCCTAGTGGTTAGAGTGTAGAGGAGGCAGGGTAGCCTAGTGGTTAGAGGAGGCAGGTATCCTAGTGGTTGGTGTGTAGGGGAGGCAGGTAGCCTAGTGGTTAGAGTGTAGAGGAGGCAGGTAGCCTAGTGGTTAGAGTGTAGAGGAGGCAGGTAGCCTAGTGGTTAGAGTGTAGAGGAGGCAGGTAACCTAGTGGTTAGAGTGTAGAGGAGGCAGGTAGCCTAGTGGTTAGAGTGTAGAGGAGGCAGGTAGCCTAGTGGTTAGAGTGTAGAGGAGGCAGGTAGCCTAGTGGTTAGAGTGTAGAGGAGGCAGGTAGCCTAGTGGTTAGAGTGTAGAGGAGGCAGGTAGCCTAGTGGTTAGAGTGTAGAGGAGGCAGGTAGCCCAGTGGTTAGAGTGTAGAGGAGGCAGGTAGCCTAGTGGTTAGAGTGTAGAGGAGGCAGGTAGCCTAGTGGTTAGAGTGTAGGGGAGGCAGGTAGCCTAGTGGTTAGAGTGTAGGGGATGCAGGTAGCCTAGTGGTTAGAGTGTAGGGGAGGCAGGTAGCCTAGTGGTTAGAGTGTAGGGGAGGCAGGTAACCTAGTGGTTAGAGTGTAGAGGAGGCAGGTAACCTAGTGGTTAGAGTGTAGAGGAGGCAGGTAGCCTAGTGGTTAGAGTGTAGAGGAGGCAGGTAGCCTAGTGGTTAGAGAGTTGGGCCAGTAACCGAAAGGTTCCTAGATCGAATCCCTGAGCTGACAAGGTAAAAATCTGACGTTCTGCCCCTGAACAAGGCAGTTTACCCACTGTTCCTAGACCAGTTAACCCACTGTTCCTAGACCAGTTAACCCACTGTTCCTAGACCAGTAAAACCACTGTTCCTAGACCAGTTAACCCACTGTTCCTAGACCAGTAAACCCACTGTTCCTAGACCAGTTAACCCACTGTTCCTAGACCAGTTAACCCACTGTTCCTAGACCAGTTAACCCACTGTTCCTAGACCAGTTAACCCACTGTTCCTAGACCAGTTAACCCACTGTTCCTAGACCAGTTAACCCACTGTTCCTAGACCAGTTAACCCACTGTTCCTAGACCAGTTAACCCACTGTTCCTAGACCAGTTAACCCACTATTCCTAGACCAGTTAACCCACTGTTCCTAGACCAGTTAACCCACGGTTCCTAGACCAGTTAACCCACTGTTCCTAGACCAGTTAACCCACTGTTCCTAGACCAGTTAACCCACTGTTCCTAGACCAGTTAACCCACTGTTCCTAGGCCAGTTAACCCACTGTTCCTAGACCAGTTAACCCACTGTTCCTAGACCAGTTAACCCACTGTTCCTAGACCAGTTAACCCACTGTTCCTAGACCAGTTAACCCACTGTTCCTAGGCCAGTTAACCCACTGTTCTTAGACCAGTTAACCCACTGTTCCTCGACCAGTTAACTGACTGTTCCATGACCAATTAACCCACTGTTCCTAGACCAGTTAACCCACTGTTCCTTAGTTAAATAAACATGTTCCTGTCTGTGATAGTGTCTTTCTCCTGTGATCAGTGTGGGCACAGTGGAGTGGCATCTCACCCAAACAGGAACGCAAGGTGAAGTTGTAACTGAAGCCCGGGGGACACTGGCACTCATACATGCCAGGGTTGTTGACACATTTAGCCGGTTCTTCACAGATACTGGGGTACAGCAGACACTCATTGATATCTGGGGAGGGAACACATATATTACTGGTTCCTCAGAGATATTGGGGTACAGCAGACACTATCTGGGGAGGGAACACATTTAGCTGGTTCCTCAGAGATACTGGGGTACAGCAGACACTATCTGGGGAGGGAACACATTTAGCTGGTTCCTCAGAGATATTGGGGTACAGCAGACACTCATTGATATCTGGGGAGGGAACACATTTAGCTGGTTCCTCAGAGATATTGGGGTACAGCAGACACTATCTGGGGAGGGAACACATTTAGCTGGTTCCTCAGAGATATTGGGGTACAGCAGACACTATCTGGGGAGGGAACACATTTAGCTGGTTCCTCAGAGATATTGGGGTACAGCAGACACTCATTGATATCTGGGGAGGGAACACATTTAGCTGGTTCCTCAGAGATATTGGGGTACAGCAGACACTATCTGGGGAGGGAACACATTTAGCTGGTTCCTCAGAGATATTGGGGTACAGCAGACACTCATTGATATCTCACTCTGGGAGTGTACAGTGGATCTATATAACAGTAACTGTTACCTGTACAGTGGATCTATATAACTGTTACCTGTACAGTGGATCTATATAACAGTAACTGTTACCTGTACAGTGGATCTATATAACAGTAACTGTTACCTGTACAGTGGATCTATATAACAGTAACTGTTACCTGTACAGTGGATCTATATAACAGTAACTGTTACCTGTACAGTGGATCTATATAACAGTAACTGTTACCTGTACAGTGGATCTATATAACTGTTACCTGTACAGTGGATCTATATAACAGTAACTGTTACCTGTACAGTGGATCTATATAACAGTAACTGTTACCTGTACAGTGGATCTATATAACAGTAACTGTTACCTGTACAGTGGATCTATATAACAGTAACTGTTACCTGTATAGTGGATCTATATAACAGTAACTGTTACCTGTACAGTGGATCTATATAACTGTTACCTGTACAGTGGATCTATATAACAGTAACTGGTACCTGTACAGTGGATCTATATAACAGTAACTGTTACCTGTACAGTGGATCTATATAACAGTAACTGTTACCTGTACAGTGGATCTATATAACTGTTACCTGTACAGTGGATCTATATAACAGTAACTGGTACCTGTACAGTGGATCTATATAACAGTAACTGTTACCTGTACAGTGGATCTATATAACAGTAACTGTTACCTGTACAGTGGATCTATATAACTGTTACCTGTACAGTGGATCTATATAACAGTAACTGGTACCTGTACAGTGGATCTATATAACAGTAACTGTTACCTGTACAGTGGATCTATATAACTGTTACCTGTACAGTGGATCTATATAACAGTAACTGTTACCTGTACAGTGGATCTATATAACTGGTACCTGTACAGTGGATCTATATAACTGTTACCTGTACAGTGGATCTATATAACAGTAACTGTTACCTGTATAGTGGATCTATATAACAGTAACTGTTACCTGTACAGTGGATCTATATAACAGTAACTGTTACCTGTACAGTGGATCTATATAACTGGTACCTGTACAGTGGATCTATATAACTGTTACCTGTACAGTGGATCTATATAACAGTAACTGTTACCTGTACAGTGGATCTATATAACAGTAACTGTTACCTGTACAGTGGATCTATATAACTGTTACCTGTACAGTGGATCTATATAACAGTAACTGTTACCTGTACAGTGGATCTATATAACTGTTACCTGTACAGTGGATCTATATAACAGTAACTGTTACCTGTACAGTGGATCTATATAACAGTAACTGTTACCTGTACAGTGGATCTATATAACAGTAACTGGTACCTGTACAGTGGATCTATATAACTGTTACCTGTACAGTGGATCTATATAACAGTAACTGTTACCTGTACAGAGGATCTATATAACTGTTACCTGTACAGTGGATCTATATAACAGTAACTGTTACCTGTACAGAGGATCTATATAACTGTTACTTGTACAGTGGATCTATATAACTGTTACCTGTACAGTGGATCTATATAACTGGTACCTGTACAGTGGATCTATATAACAGTAACTGTTACCTGTACAGTGGATCTATATAACAGTAACTGGTACCTGTACAGTGGATCTATATAACAGTAACTGGTACCTGTACAGTGGATCTATATAACAGTAACTGTTACCTGTACAGTGGATCTATATAACAGTAACTGTTACCTGTACAGAGGATCTATATAACTGTTACCTGTACAGTGGATCTATATAACAGTAACTGTTACCTGTACAGTGGATCTATATAACTGTTACCTGTACAGTGGATCTATATAACAGTAACTGTTACCTGTACAGTGGATCTATATAACTGTTACCTGTACAGTGGATCTATATAACAGTAACTGGTACCTGTACAGTGGATCTATATAACAGTAACTGTTACCTGTACAGTGGATCTATATAACAGTAACTGGTACCTGTACAGTGGATCTATATAACTGTTACCTGTACAGTGGATCTATATAACTGTTACCTGTACAGTGGATCTATATAACTGGTACCTGTACAGTGGATCTATATAACAGTTACCTGTACAGTGGATCTATATAACAGTAACTGTTACCTGTACAGAGGATCTATATAACTGTTATCTGTACAGTGGATCTATATAACAGTAACTGGTACCTGTACAGTGGATCTACATAACAGTAACTGGTACCTGTACAGTGGATCTATATAACAGTAACTGTTACCTGTACAGTGGATCTATATAACAGTAACTGGTACCTGTACAGTGGATCTATATAACTGTTACCTGTACAGTGGATCTATATAACTGGTACCTGTACAGTGGATCTATATAACTGTTACCTGTACAGTGGATCTATATAACAGTAACTGGTACCTGTACAGTGGATCTATATAACAGTAACTGTTACCTGTACAGTGGATCTATATAACAGTAACTGTTACCTGTACAGTGGATCTATATAACTGTTACCTGTACAGTGGATCTATATAACAGTAACTGTTACCTGTACAGTGGATCTATATAACTGTTACCTGTACAGTGGATCTATATAACTGTTACCTGTACAGTGGATCTATATAACAGTAACTGTTACCTGTACAGTGGATCTATATAACTGTTACCTGTACAGTGGATCTATATAACTGTTACCTGTACAGTGGATCTATATAACAGTAACTGGTACCTGTACAGTGGATCTATATAACAGTAACTGTTACCTGTACAGTGGATCTATATAACTGTTACCTGTACAGTGGATCTATATAACTGTTACCTGTACAGTGGATCTATATAACTGTTACCTGTACAGTGGATCTATATAACAGTAACTGTTACCTGTACAGTGGATCTATATAACTGTTACCTGTACAGTGGATCTATATAACAGTAACTGGTACCTGTACAGTGGATCTATATAACAGTAACTGGTACCTGTACAGTGGATCTATATAACAGTAACTGTTACCTGTACAGTGGATCTATATAACTGTTACCTGTACAGTGGATCTATATAACTGTTACCTGTACAGTGGATCTATATAACTGGTACCTGTACAGTGGATCTATATAACAGTAACTGGTACCTGTACAGTGGATCTATATAACTGTTACCTGTACAGTGGATCTATTTAACAGTAACTGTTACCTGTACAGTGGATCTATATAACTGGTACCTGTACAGTGGATCTATATAACAGTAACTGTTACCTGTACAGTGGATCTTCTCGCTGGTTCTGAACCGGTACCCATCGTCACACATACAGCGGAAGCTCCCGGGGGAGTTGTAACACTTCTGGTTGCAGCCGGCTTGGTGATCTGGGTCTGAACACTCGTCAATGTCTGATCAATAAAACAACCAATAACATCGTTATTCAAGAATAACAAAACATGGATTTATTGACTATAAACTCGGCTCCAAGTCCTGTTTCTGCCTAGTAAGTCAGCAACACCAACGTTTCTGACCAAACTTTTAGAGACGGATTCAAACCAGCAACCCAGGATTAAGCCAGGACCCAGTATTAAGTAGGACCCAGTATTAAGTAGGACCCAGTATTAAGCCAGGACCCAGTATTAAGTAGGACCCAGTATTAAGTAGGACCCAGTATTAAGCCAGGACCCAGTATAAAGTAGGACCCAGTATTAAGTAGGACCCAGTATTAAGCCAGGACCCAGTATTAAACCAGGACCCAGTATTAAGTAGAACCCAGTATTAAGTAGGACCCAGTATTAAGTAGAACCCAGTATTAAGTAGGACCCAGTATTAAGCCAGGACCCAGGATTAAGCCAGGACCCAGGATTAAGCCAGGACCCAGTATTAAGCCAGGACCCAGTATTAAACCAGGACCCAGTATTAAGTAGGACCCAGTTTTAAGTAGGACCCAGTATTAAGTAGAACCCAGTATTAAGTAGAACCCAGTATTAAGCCAGGACCCAGTATTAAGCCAGGACCCAGTATTAAGCCAGGACCCAGTATTAAGCCAGGACCCAGTATTAAGCCAGGACCCAGTATTAAGCAGGACCCAGTATTAAGCCAGGACCCAGTATTAAGTAGGACCCAGTATTAAGTAGGACCCAGTATTAAGCCAGGACCCAGGATTAAACCAGGACCCAGTATTAAGTAGGACCCAGTATTAAGTAGGACCCAGTATTAAGTAGAACCCAGTATTAAGTAGGACCCAGTATTAAGCCAGGACCCAGTATTAAGCCAGGACCCAGTATTAAGCCAGGACCCAGTATTAAGCCAGGACCCCGTATTAAGTCAGGACCCAGTATTAAGTCAGGACCCAGTATTAAGTAGGACCCAGTATTAAGCCAGGACCCAGTATTAAGTAGGACCCAGTATTAAACCAGGACCCAGTATTAAGCCAGGACCCAGTATTAAGCCAGGACCCAGTATTAAGTAGGACCAAGTATTAAACCAGGACTCAGTATTAAGTAGGACCCAGTTTTAAGTAGGACCCAGTATTAAGTAGAACCCAGTATTAAGCCAGGACCCAGTATTAAGCCAGGACCCAGTATTAAGCCAGGGCCCAGTATTAAGTAGTACCAGGTATAAAGCCAGGACCCAGTATTAAGCCAGGAACCAGTATTAAGCCAGGACCCAGTATTAAGCCAGGACCCAGTATTAAGCCAGGACCCAGTATTAAGTAGGACCCAGTATTAAGCCATGACCCAGTATTAAGCCAGGACCCAGTATTACCCAATATGAAAGATCTGTAGTACGGGGAAACCCTGTCTGTCTGGTACCGACCATCCTCACAGCGCGGGCCCTTCCAGCCTGGTCGACACTGACAGGTGAAGGAGGCCTGTCTAACCCCAACCCTGTCTGTCTGGTACCGACCATCCTCACAGTGCGGGCCCTTCCAGCCTGGTCGACACTGACAGGTGAAGGAGGCCTGTCTAACCCCAACCCTGTCTGTCTGGTACCGACCATCCTCACAGCGCGGGCCCTTCCAGCCTGGTCGACACTGACAGGCGAAGGAGGCCTGTCTAACCCCAACCCTGTCTGTCTGGTACCGACCATCCTCACAGTGCGGGCCCTTCCAACCTGGTCGACACTGACAGGTGAAGGAGGCCTGTCTAACCCCAACCAGGACTATACAGAACACATACTGTCTGTCTGGTACCTACCATCCTCACAGCGCGGGCCCTTCCAGCCTGGTCGACACTGACAGGCGAAGGAGGCCTGTCTAACCCCAACCCTGTCTGTCTGGTACCTACCATCCTCACAGCGCGGGCCCTTCCAGCCTGGTCGACACTGACAGGTGAAGGAGGCCTGTCTAACCCCAACCCTGTCTGTCTGGTACCTACCATCCTCACAGCGCGGGCCCTTCCAGCCTGGTCGACACTGACAGGTGAAGGAGGCCTGGCCATCGATGCAGCGTTCAGAACCCTCCTTGTAACACGGAAACGGAAGGCACTGGTCACTGATCTCTGCAGAACAACACACATAGAGGTATCATACAGCTATCCAGACAGGACTATACAGAACACATACAGGTATCCAGACAGGACTATACAGAACACATACAGGTATCCAGACAGGACTATACAGAGCACATACAGGTATCCAGACAGGACTATACAGAACACATACAGGTATCCAGACAGGACTATACAGAACACATACAGGTATCCAGACAGGACTATACAGAACACATACAGGTATCCAGCCAGGACTATACAGAACACATACAGGTATCCAGACAGGACTATACAGAACACATACAGGTATCCAGACAGGACAGGACTATACAGAACACATACAGGTATCCAGACAGGACCATACAGAACACATACAGGTATCCAGACAGGACTATACAGAACACACACAGGTATCCAGACAGGACTATACAGAACACACACAGGTATCCAGACAGGACTATACAGAACACATACAGGTATCCAGACAGGACTATACAGAGCACATACAGGTATTCAGACAGGACTATACAGAACACATACAGGTATCCAGACAGGACTATACAGAACACATACAGGTATACAGACAGGACTATACAGAACACATACAGGTATACAGACAGGACTATACAGAACACATACAGGTATCCAGACAGGACTATACAGAACACATACAGGTATCCAAACAGGACTATACAGAACACACACAGGTATCCAGACAGGACTATACAGAACACACACAGGTATCCAGACAGGACTATACAGAACACATACAGGTATTCAGACAGGACTATACAGGTATCCAGACAGGACTATACAGAACACATACAGGTATCCAGACAGGACTATACAGAACACATACAGGTATCCAGACAGGACTATACAGAACACACATACAGGTATTCAGACAGGATTATACAGAACACATACAGGTATCCAGACAGGACATGACTATACAGAACACACACAGGAATCCAGACAGGACTATACAGAACACATACAGGTATCCAGACAGGACTATACAGAACACACACAGGTATCCAGACAGGACTATACAGAACACATACAGGTATCCAGACAGGACTATAGAGAACACATACATGTATCCAGACAGGACTATACAGAACACATACAGGTATTCAGACAGGACTATACAGGTATCCAGACAGGACTATACAGAACACATACAGGTATCCAGACAGGACTATACAGAACACATACAGGTATCCAGACAGGACTATACAGAACACACATACAGGTATTCAGACAGGACTATACAGAACACATACAGGTATCCAGACAGGACATGACTATACAGAACACACACAGGAATCCAGACAGGACTGTACAGAACACATACAGGTATCCAGACAGGACTATACAGAACACATACAGGTATCCAGACAGGACTATACAGAACACATACAGGTATCCAGCCAGGACTATACAGAACACATACAGGTATCCAGACAGGACTATACAGAACACATACAGGTATCCAGACAGGACAGGACTATACAGAACACATACAGGTATCCAGACAGGACTATACAGAACACATACAGGTATCCAGACAGGACTATACAGAACACACACAGGTATCCAGACAGGACTATACAGAACACACACAGGTATCCAGACAGGACTATACAGAACACATACAGGTATCCAGACAGGACTATACAGAGCACATACAGGTATTCAGACAGGACTATACAGAACACATACAGGTATCCAGACAGGACTATACAGAACACATACAGGTATCCAGACAGGACTATACAGAACACATACAGGTATACAGACAGGACTATACAGAACACATACAGGTATCCAGACAGGACTATACAGAACACATACAGGTATACAGACAGGACTATACAGAGCACATACAGGTATCCAGACAGGACTATACAGAACACATACAGGTATCCAAACAGGACTATACAGAACACACACAGGTATCCAGACAGGACTATACAGAACACACACAGGTATCCAGACAGGACTATACAGAACACATACAGGTATTCAGACAGGACTATACAGGTATCCAGACAGGACTATACAGAACACATACAGGTATCCAGACAGGACTATACAGAACACATACAGGTATCCAGACAGGACTATACAGAACACACATACAGGTATTCAGACAGGATTATACAGAACACATACAGGTATCCAGACAGGACATGACTATACAGAACACACACAGGAATCCAGACATACAGGGACTATACAGAACACACACAGGAATCCAGACAGGACTATACAGAACACATACAGGTATCCAGACAGGACTATACAGAACACATACAGGTATCCAGACAGGACTATACAGAACACATACAGGTATCCAGACAGGACTATAGAGAACACATACATGTATCCAGACAGGACTATACAGAACACATACAGGTATTCAGACAGGACTATACAGGTATCCAGACAGGACTATACAGAACACATACAGGTATCCAGACAGGACTATACAGAACACATACAGGTATCCAGACAGGACTATACAGAACACACATACAGGTATTCAGACAGGACTATACAGAACACATACAGGTATCCAGACAGGACATGACTATACAGAACACACACAGGAATCCAGACAGGACTGTACAGAACACATACAGGTATCCAGACAGGACTATACAGAACACATACAGGTATCCAGACAGGACTGTACAGAACACATACAGGTATCCAGCCAGGACTATACAGAACACATACAGGTATCCAGACAGGACTATACAGAACACATACAGGTATCCAGACAGGACAGGACTATACAGAACACATACAGGTATCCAGACAGGACTATACAGAACACATACAGGTATCCAGACAGGACTATACAGAACACACACAGGTATCCAGACAGGACTATACAGAACACACACAGGTATCCAGACAGGACTATACAGAACACATACAGGTATCCAGACAGGACTATACAGAACACATACAGGTATCCAGACAGGACTATACAGAACACATACAGGTATCCAGACAGGACTATACAGAACACATACAGGTATCCAGACAGGACTATACAGAACACATACAGGTATACAGACAGGACTATACAGAACACATACAGGTATCCAGACAGGACTATACAGAACACATACAGGTATACAGACAGGACTATACAGAACACATACAGGTATACAGACAGGACTATACAGAACACATACAGGTATCCAGACAGGACTATACAGAACACATACAGGTATCCAAACAGGACTATACAGAACACACACAGGTATCCAGACAGGACTATACAGAACACACACAGGTATCCAGACAGGACTATACAGAACACATACAGGTTTTCAGACAGGACTATACAGGTATCCAGACAGGACTATACAGAACACATACAGGTATCCAGACAGGACTATACAGAACACATACAGGTATCCAGACAGGACTATACAGAACACATACAGGTATCCAGACAGGACTATACAGAACACATACAGGTATCCAGACAGGACAGGACTATACAGAACACATACAGGTATCCAGACAGGACTATACAGAACACATACAGGTATCCAGACAGGACTATACAGAACACACACAGGTATCCAGACAGGACTATACAGAACACACACAGGTATCCAGACAGGACTATACAGAACACATACAGGTATCCAGACAGGACTATACAGAGCACATACAAGTATTCAGACAGGACTATACAGAACACATACAGGTATCCAGACAGGACTATACAGAACACATACAGGTATCCAGACAGGACTATACAGAACACATACAGGTATACAGACAGGACTATACAGAACACATACAGGTATCCAGACAGGACTATACAGAACACATACAGGTATACAGACAGGACTATACAGAACACATACAGGTATACAGACAGGACTATACAGAACACATACAGGTATCCACAGGACTATACAGAACACATACAGGTATCCAAACAGGACTATACAGAACACACACAGGTATCCAGACAGGACTATACAGAACACACACAGGTATCCAGACAGGACTATACAGAACACATACAGGTATTCAGACAGGACTATACAGGTATCCAGACAGGGCTATACAGAACACATACAGGTATCCAGACAGGACTATACAGAACACATACAGGTATCCAGACAGGACTATACAGAACACACATACAGGTATTCAGACAGGATTATACAGAACACATACAGGTATCCAGACAGGACATGACTATACAGAACACACACAGGAATCCAGACAGGACTATACAGAACACATACAGGTATCCAGACAGGACTATAGAGAACACATACAGGTATCCAGACAGGACTATAGAGAACACATACATGTATCCAGACAGGACTATACAGAACACATACAGGTATTCAGACAGGACTATACAGGTATCCAGACAGGACTATACAGAACACATACAGGTATCCAGACAGGACTATACAGAACACATACAGGTATCCAGACAGGACTATACAGAACACACATACAGGTATTCAGACAGGACTATACAGAACACATACAGGTATCCAGACAGGACATGACTATACAGAACACACACAGGAATCCAGACAGGACTGTACAGAACACACATACAGGTATCCAGACAGGACTATACAGAACACATACAGGTATCCAGACAGGACTATACAGAACACATACAGGTATCCAGACAGGACTATACAGAACACACATACAGGTATTCAGACAGGATTATACAGAACACATACAGGTATCCAGACAGGACATGACTATACAGAACACACACAGGAATCCAGACAGGACTATACAGAACACATACAGGTATCCAGACAGGACTATACAGAACACACACAGGTATCCAGACAGGACTATACAGAACACATACAGGTATCCAGACAGGACTATAGAGAACACATACATGTATCCAGACAGGACTATACAGAACACATACAGGTATTCAGACAGGACTATACAGGTATCCAGACAGGACTATACAGAACACATACAGGTATCCAGACAGGACTATACAGAACACATACAGGTATCCAGACAGGACTATACAGAACACACATACAGGTATTCAGACAGGACTATACAGAACACATACAGGTATCCAGACAGGACATGACTATACAGAACACACACAGGAATCCAGACAGGACTGTACAGAACACATACAGGTATCCAGACAGGACTATACAGAACACATACAGGTATCCAGACAGGACTATACAGAGCACATACAGGTATCCAGACAGGACTATACAGAACACATACAGGTATCCAGACAGGACTATACAGAACACATACAGGTATCCAGACAGGACTATACAGAACACATACAGGTATCCAGACAGGACTATACAGAACACATACAGGTATCCAGCCAGGACTATACAGAACACATACAGGTATCCAGACAGGACTATACAGAACACATACAGGTATCCAGACAGGACAGGACTATACAGAACACATACAGGTATCCAGACAGGACTATACAGAACACATACAGGTATCCAGACAGGACTATACAGAACACACACAGGTATCCAGACAGGACTATACAGAACACACACAGGTATCCAGACAGGACTATACAGAACACATACAGGTATCCAGACAGGACTATACAGAGCACATACAGGTATTCAGACAGGACTATACAGAACACATACAGGTATCCAGACAGGACTATACAGAACACATACAGGTATACAGACAGGACTATACAGAACACATACAGGTATACAGACAGGACTATACAGAACACATACAGGTATCCAGACAGGACTATACAGAACACATACAGGTATCCAAACAGGACTATACAGAACACACACAGGTATCCAGACAGGACTATACAGAACACACACAGGTATCCAGACAGGACTATACAGAACACATACAGGTATTCAGACAGGACTATACAGGTATCCAGACAGGACTATACAGAACACATACAGGTATACAGACAGGACTATACAGAACACATACAGGTATACAGACAGGACTATACAGAACACATACAGGTATCCAGACAGGACTATACAGAACACATACAGGTATCCAAACAGGACTATACAGAACACACACAGGTATCCAGACAGGACTATACAGAACACACACAGGTATCCAGACAGGACTATACAGAACACATACAGGTATCCAGACAGGACTATACAGAACACACATACAGGTATTCAGACAGGATTATACAGAACACATACAGGTATCCAGACAGGACATGACTATACAGAACACACACAGGAATCCAGACAGGACTATACAGAACACATACAGGTATCCAGACAGGACTATACAGAACACACACAGGTATCCAGACAGGACTATACAGAACACATACAGGTATCCAGACAGGACTATAGAGAACACATACATGTATCCAGACAGGACTATACAGAACACATACAGGTATTCAGACAGGACTATACAGGTATCCAGACAGGACTATACAGAACACATACAGGTATCCAGACAGGACTATACAGAACACATACAGGTATCCAGACAGGACTATACAGAACACACATACAGGTATTCAGACAGGACTATACAGAACACATACAGGTATCCAGACAGGACATGACTATACAGAACACACACAGGAATCCAGACAGGACTGTACAGAACACATACAGGTATCCAGACAGGACTATACAGAACACATACAGGTATCCAGACAGGACTATACAGAACACATACAGGTATCCAGCCAGGACTATACAGAACACATACAGGTATCCAGACAGGACTATACAGAACACATACAGGTATCCAGACAGGACAGGACTATACAGAACACATACAGGTATCCAGACAGGACTATACAGAACACATACAGGTATCCAGACAGGACTATACAGAACACACACAGGTATCCAGACAGGACTATACAGAACACACACAGGTATCCAGACAGGACTATACAGAACACATACAGGTATCCAGACAGGACTATACAGAGCACATACAGGTATTCAGACAGGACTATACAGAACACATACAGGTATCCAGACAGGACTATACAGAACACATACAGGTATCCAGACAGGACTATACAGAACACATACAGGTATACAGACAGGACTATACAGAACACATACAGGTATCCAGACAGGACTATACAGAACACATACAGGTATACAGACAGGACTATACAGAGCACATACAGGTATCCAGACAGGACTATACAGAACACATACAGGTATCCAAACAGGACTATACAGAACACACACAGGTATCCAGACAGGACTATACAGAACACACACAGGTATCCAGACAGGACTATACAGAACACATACAGGTATTCAGACAGGACTATACAGGTATCCAGACAGGACTATACAGAACACATACAGGTATCCAGACAGGACTATACAGAACACATACAGGTATCCAGACAGGACTATACAGAACACACATACAGGTATTCAGACAGGATTATACAGAACACATACAGGTATCCAGACAGGACATGACTATACAGAACACACACAGGAATCCAGACAGGACTATACAGAACACATACAGGTATCCAGACAGGACTATACAGAACACACACAGGTATCCAGACAGGACTATACAGAACACATACAGGTATCCAGACAGGACTATAGAGAACACATACATGTATCCAGACAGGACTATACAGAACACATACAGGTATTCAGACAGGACTATACAGGTATCCAGACAGGACTATACAGAACACATACAGGTATCCAGACAGGACTATACAGAACACATACAGGTATCCAGACAGGACTATACAGAACACACATACAGGTATTCAGACAGGACTATACAGAACACATACAGGTATCCAGACAGGACATGACTATACAGAACACACACAGGAATCCAGACAGGACTGTACAGAACACATACAGGTATCCAGACAGGACTATACAGAACACATACAGGTATCCAGACAGGACTATACAGAACACATACAGGTATCCAGCCAGGACTATACAGAACACATACAGGTATCCAGACAGGACTATACAGAACACATACAGGTATCCAGACAGGACAGGACTATACAGAACACATACAGGTATCCAGACAGGACTATACAGAACACATACAGGTATCCAGACAGGACTATACAGAACACACACAGGTATCAAGACAGGACTATACAGAACACACACAGGTATCCAGACAGGACTATACAGAACACATACAGGAATCCAGACAGGACTATACAGAGCACATACAGGTATTCAGACAGGACTATACAGAACACATACAGGTATCCAGACAGGACTATACAGAACACATACAGGTATCCAGACAGGACTATACAGAACACATACAGGTATCCAGACAGGACTATACAGAACACATACAGGTATCCAGACAGGACTATACAGAACACATACAGGTATCCAGACAGGACAGGACTATACAGAACACATACAGGTATCCAGACAGGACTATACAGAACACATACAGGTATCCAGACAGGACTATACAGAACACACACAGGTATCCAGACAGGACTATACAGAACACACACAGGTATCCAGACAGGACTATACAGAACACATACAGGTATCCAGACAGGACTATAAAGAGCACATACAGGTATTCAGACAGGACTATACAGAACACATACAGGTATCCAGACAGGACTATACAGAACACATACAGGTATCCAGACAGGACTATACAGAACACATACAGGTATACAGACAGGACTATACAGAACACATACAGGTATCCAGACAGGACTATACAGAACACATACAGGTATACAGACAGGACTATACAGAGCACATACAGGTATCCAGACAGGACTATACAGAACACATACAGGTATCCAAACAGGACTATACAGAACACACACAGGTATCCAGACAGGACTATACAGAACACACACAGGTATCCAGACAGGACTATACAGAACACATACAGGTATTCAGACAGGACTATACAGGTATCCAGACAGGACTATACAGAACACATACAGGTATCCAGACAGGACTATACAGAACACATACAGGTATCCAGACAGGACTATACAGAACACACATACAGGTATTCAGACAGGATTATACAGAACACATACAGGTATCCAGACAGGACATGACTATACAGAACACACACAGGAATCCAGACAGGACTATACAGAACACATACAGGTATCCAGACAGGACTATACAGAACACACACAGGTATCCAGACAGGACTATACAGAACACATACAGGTATCCAGACAGGACTATAGAGAACACATACATGTATCCAGACAGGACTATACAGAACACATACAGGTATTCAGACAGGACTATACAGGTATCCAGACAGGACTATACAGAACACATACAGGTATCCAGACAGGACTATACAGAACACATACAGGTATCCAGACAGGACTATACAGAACACACATACAGGTATTCAGACAGGACTATACAGAACACATACAGGTATCCAGACAGGACATGACTATACAGAACACACACAGGAATCCAGACAGGACTGTACAGAACACATACAGGTATCCAGACAGGACTATACAGAACACATACAGGTATCCAGACAGGACTATACAGAACACATACAGGTATCCAGCCAGGACTATACAGAACACATACAGGTATCCAGACAGGACTATACAGAACACATACAGGTATCCAGACAGGACAGGACTATACAGAACACATACAGGTATCCAGACAGGACTATACAGAACACACACAGGTATCCAGACAGGACTATACAGAACACACACAGGTATCCAGACAGGACTATACAGAACACATACAGGAATCCAGACAGGACTATACAGAGCACATACAGGTATTCAGACAGGACTATACAGAACACATACAGGTATCCAGACAGGACTATACAGAACACATACAGGTATCCAGACAGGACTATACAGAACACATACAGGTATACAGACAGGACTATACAGAACACATACAGGTATCCAGACAGGACTATACAGAACACATACAGGTATACAGACAGGACTATACAGAACACATACAGGTATACAGACAGGACTATACAGAACACATACAGGTATCCAGACAGGACTATACAGAACACATACAGGTATCCAAACAGGACTATACAGAACACACACAGGTATCCAGACAGGACTATACAGAACACACACAGGTATCCAGACAGGACTATACAGAACACATACAGGTTTTCAGACAGGACTATACAGGTATCCAGACAGGACTATACAGAACACATACAGGTATCCAGACAGGACTATACAGAACACATACAGGTATCCAGACAGGACTATACAGAACACATACAGGTATCCAGACAGGACTATACAGAACACATACAGGTATCCAGACAGGACAGGACTATACAGAACACATACAGGTATCCAGACAGGACTATACAGAACACATACAGGTATCCAGACAGGACTATACAGAACACACACAGGTATCCAGACAGGACTATACAGAACACACACAGGTATCCAGACAGGACTATACAGAACACATACAGGTATCCAGACAGGACTATACAGAGCACATACAGGTATTCAGACAGGACTATACAGAACACATACAGGTATCAGACAGGACTATACAGAACACATACAGGTATCCAGACAGGACTATACAGAACACATACAGGTATACAGACAGGACTATACAGAACACATACAGGTATCCAGACAGGACTATACAGAACACATACAGGTATACAGACAGGACTATACAGAACACATACAGGTATACAGACAGGACTATACAGAACACATACAGGTATCCACAGGACTATACAGAACACATACAGGTATCCAAACAGGACTATACAGAACACACACAGGTATCCAGACAGGACTATACAGAACACACACAGGTATCCAGACAGGACTATACAGAACACATACAGGTATTCAGACAGGACTATACAGGTATCCAGACAGGACTATACAGAACACATACAGGTATCCAGACAGGACTATACAGAACACATACAGGTATCCAGACAGGACTATACAGAACACACATACAGGTATTCAGACAGGATTATACAGAACACATACAGGTATCCAGACAGGACATGACTATACAGAACACACACAGGAATCCAGACAGGACTATACAGAACACATACAGGTATCCAGACAGGACCATAGAGAACACATACAGGTATCCAGACAGGACTATAGAGAACACATACATGTATCCAGACAGGACTATACAGAACACATACAGGTATTCAGACAGGACTATACAGGTATCCAGACAGGACTATACAGAACACATACAGGTATCCAGACAGGACTATACAGAACACATACAGGTATCCAGACAGGACTATACAGAACACACATACAGGTATTCAGACAGGACTATACAGAACACATACAGGTATCCAGACAGGACATGACTATACAGAACACACACAGGAATCCAGACAGGACTGTACAGAACACACATACAGGTATCCAGACAGGACTATACAGAACACATACAGGTATCCAGACAGGACTATACAGAACACATACAGGTATCCAGACAGGACTATACAGAACACACATACAGGTATTCAGACAGGATTATACAGAACACATACAGGTATCCAGACAGGACATGACTATACAGAACACACACAGGAATCCAGACAGGACTATACAGAACACATACAGGTATCCAGACAGGACTATACAGAACACACACAGGTATCCAGACAGGACTATACAGAACACATACAGGTATCCAGACAGGACTATAGAGAACACATACATGTATCCAGACAGGACTATACAGAACACATACAGGTATTCAGACAGGACTATACAGGTATCCAGACAGAACTATACAGAACACATACAGGTATCCAGACAGGACTATACAGAACACATACAGGTATCCAGACAGGACTATACAGAACACACATACAGGTATTCAGACAGGACTATACAGAACACATACAGGTATCCAGACAGGACATGACTATACAGAACACACACAGGAATCCAGACAGGACTGTACAGAACACATACAGGTATCCAGACAGGACTATACAGAACACATACAGGTATCCAGACAGGACTATACAGAACACATACAGGTATCCAGCCAGGACTATACAGAACACATACAGGTATCCAGACAGGACTATACAGAACACATACAGGTATCCAGACAGGACTATACAGATCACATACAGGTATCCAGACAGGACTATACAGAACACATACAGGTATCCAGACAGGACTATACAGAACACACACAGGTATCCAGACAGGACTATACAGAACACACACAGGTATCCAGACAGGACTATACAGAACACATACAGGTATCCAGACAGGACTATACAGAGCACATACAGGTATTCAGACAGGACTATACAGAACACATACAGGTATCCAGACAGGACTATACAGAACACATACAGGTATCCAGACAGGACTATACAGAACACATACAGGTATACAGACAGGACTATACAGAACACATACAGGTATACAGACAGGACTATACAGAACACATACAGGTATCCAGACAGGACTATACAGAACACATACAGGTATCCAAACAGGACTATACAGAACACACACAGGTATCCAGACAGGACTATACAGAACACACACAGGTATCCAGACAGGACTATACAGAACACATACAGGTATTCAGACAGGACTATACAGGTATCCAGACAGGACTATACAGAACACATACAGGTATCCAGACAGGACTATACAGAACACATACAGGTATCCAGACAGGACTATACAGAACACATACAGGTATCCAGACAGGACTATACAGAACACATACAGGTATCCAGACAGGACAGGACTATACAGAACACATACAGGTATCCAGACAGGACTATACAGGTATCCAGACAGAACACATACAGGTATCCAGACAGGACTATACAGAACACACACAGGTATCCAGACAGGACTATACAGAACACACACAGGTATCCAGACAGGACTATACAGAACACATACAGGTATCCAGACAGGACTATACAGAGCACATACAGGTATTCAGACAGGACTATACAGAACACATACAGGTATCCACAGGACTATACAGAACACATACAGGTATCCAAACAGGACTATACAGAACACATACAGGTATCCAGACAGGACTATACAGAACACACATACAGGTATTCAGACAGGATTATACAGAACACATACAGGTATCCAGACAGGACATGACTATACAGAACACACACAGGAATCCAGACAGGACTATACAGAACACATACAGGTATCCAGACAGGACTATAGAGAACACATACAGGTATCCAGACAGGACTATAGAGAACACATACATGTATCCAGACAGGACTATACAGAACACATACAGGTATTCAGACAGGACTATACAGGTATCCAGACAGGACTATACAGAACACATACAGGTATCCAGACAGGACTATACAGAACACATACAGGTATCCAGACAGGACTATACAGGACACACATACAGGTATTCAGACAGGACTATACAGAACACATACAGGTATCCAGACAGGACATGACTATACAGAACACACACAGGAATCCAGACAGGACTGTACAGAACACATACAGGTATCCAGACAGGACTATACAGAACACACACAGGTATCCAGACAGGACTATACAGAACACATACAGGTATCCAGACAGGACTATAAAGAACACATACATGTATCCAGACAGGACAGGACTATACAGAACACATACAGGTATCCAAACAGGACTATACAGAACACATACAGGTATCCAGACAGGACTATACAAACATACGGTCCGTGGGTCCTACCCCTAAACCGGCATCCTACCCCTAAACCAGGGGGGTCAAACATATGTCCACTAAACCAACATCCTACCACTAAACCAGCATCCTACCCCTAAACCAGCATCCTACCACTAAACCAGGGGGGTCAAACATACAACCCATGGGCCAGCCTCCTACCCCTAAACCAGCATCCTACCCCTAAACCAGGGGGGTCGAGCATACAACCCATGGGCCAGCCTCCTACCCCTAAACCAGCATCCTACCCCTAAACCAGCATCCTACCACTAAACCAGCATCCTACCCCTAAACCAGCATCCTACCCCTAAACCAGGGGGTCAAACATACAACCCATGGGCCAGCATCCTACCCCTAAACCAGCATCCTACCCCAAAACCAGCATCCTACCCCTAAACCAGGGGGTCAAACATACAACCCATGGGCCAGCATCCTACCCCTAAACCAGCATCCTACCCCTAAACCAGCATCCTACCACTAAACCAGCATCCTACCCCTAAACCAGCATCCTACCCCTAAACCAGCATCCTACCACTAAACCAGCATCATACCACTAAACCAGCATCCTACCCCTAAACCAGCATCCTACCCCTAAACCAGCATCCTACCACTAAACCAGCATCCTACCACTAAACCAGCATCCTACCCCTAAACCAGCATCCTACCCCTAAACCAGCATCCTACCCCTAAACCAGCATCCTACCCCTAAACCAGCATCCTACCACTAAACCAGCATCCTACCCCTAAACCAGCATCCTACCCCTAAACCAGCATCCTACCCCTAAACCAGGGGGGTCAAACATATGACCACTAAACCAGCATCCTACCCCTAAACCAGCATCCTACCACTAAACCAGCATCCTACCACTAAACCAGCATCCTACCCCTAAACCAGCATCCTACCACTAAACCAGCATCCTACCCCTAAACCAGCATCCTACCCCTAAACCAGCATCCTACCCCTAAACCAGCATCCTACCCCTAAACCAGGGAGGGTCAAACATATGACCACTAAACCAGCATCCTACCCCTAAACCATCATCCTACCCCTAAACCAGGGGGGTCAAACATATGACCACTAAACCAGCATCCTACCCCTAAACCAGCATCCTACCCCTAAACCAGCTTCCTACCCCTAAACCAGGGGGGTCAAACATATGACCACTAAACCAGCATCCTACCCCTAAACCAGCATCCTACCACTAAACCAGCATCCTACCACTAAACCAGCATCCTACCCCTAAACCATCATCCTACCCCTAAACCATCATCCTACCCCTAAACCAGCATCCTACCACTAAACCAGCATCCTACCCCTAAACCAGCATCCTACCCCTAAACCAGCATCCTACCCCTAAACCAGCATCCTACCACTAAACCATCATCCTACCCCTAAACCAGCATCCTACCACTAAACCAGCATCCTACCCCTAAACCAGCATCCTACCCCTAAACCAGCATCCTACCCCTAAACCATCATCCTACCACTAAACCAGCATCCTACCCCTAAACCAGGGAGGGTCAAACATATGACCACTAAACCGGCATCATACCACTAAACCAGCATCCTACCACTAAACCAGCATCCTACCCCTAAACCAGGGAGGGTCAAACATATGACCACTAAACCAGCATCATACCCCTAAACCAGCATCCTACCCCTAAACCAGCATCCTACCCCTAAACCAGCATCCTACCACTAAACCAGAAAATGGAGGTGACAACTTTTTCCATTTAAAAAAATTAAACTACAGACCTCATTGAAGACTAAATGAGGCCCGCGGGGAATGATTTTAGTTGACAACCCTTCTCTAAACCAACCCATAGCCCTGACCTCTGAACCCCAACAACCGTCTCTAAACCAAACCGTAGCCCTGACCTCTGAACCCCAACAACTGTCTCTAAACCAACCCGTAGCCCTGACCTCTGAACCCCAACAACCGTCTCTAAACCAACTCATAGCCCTGACCTCTGAACCCCACCAACCGTCTCTAAACCAACCCGTAGCCCTGACCTCTGAACCCCAACAACCGTCTCTAAACCAACCCGTAGCCCTGACCTCTGAACCCCACCAAGTCCTCTAAACCATGTATCCTGACCTCTAAACCCCAACAACCGTCTCTAAACCAACCCGTAGCCCTGACCTCTGAACCCCACCAACCGTCTCTAAACCAACCCGTAGCCCTGACCTCTGAACCCCACCAACCGTCTCTAAACCAACCCGTAGCCCTGACCTCTGAACCCCACCAACCGTCTCTAAACCAACCCGTAGCCCTGACCTCTGAACCCCACCAACCTTTGACACAGGTTCTGAGGTTTGAAGGACGTTGGAGTCTCCAAGTTCTGGTTGTTGATGCCCACACGATGTGAACCCAGACAAACTGAAACACAACACAGTGGGGTTATATTAGCTGACATCAGACAGACAACACAGTGGGGTTATATTAGCTGACATCAGACAGACAGACAACACAGTGGGGTTATATTAGCTGACATCAGACAACAACACAGTGGGGTTATATTAGCTGACATCAGACAGACAACAACACAGTGGGGTTATATTAGCTGACATCAGACAGACAACAACACAGTGGGGTTATATTAGCTGACATCAGACAGACAACACAGTGGGGTTATATTAGCTGACATCAGACAGACAACACAGTCTCTAAATATTAGCTGACATCAGACAGACAGACAACAACACAGTGGGGTTATATTAGCTGACATCAGACAGACAACACAGTGGGGTTATATTAGCTGACATCAGACAGACAGACAACAACACAGTGGGGTTATATTAGCTGACATCAGACAACAACACAGTGGGGTTATATTAGCTGACATCAGACAACAACACAGTGGGGTTATATTAGCTGACATCAGACAGACAACACAGTGGGGTTATATTAGCTGACATCAGACAGACAACACAGTGGGGTTATATTAGCTGACATCAGACAGACAACAACACAGTGGGGTTATATTAGCTGACATCAGACAACAACACAGTGGGGTTATATTAGCTGACATCAGACAGACAACACAGTGGGGTTATATTAGCTGACATCAGACAGACAACACAGTGGGGTTATATTAGCTGACATCAGACAGACAGACAACAACACAGTGGGGTTATATTAGCTGACATCAGACAACAACACAGTGGGGTTATATTAGCTGACATCAGACAACAACACAGTGGGGTTATATTAGCTGACATCAGACAGACAACACAGTGGGGTTATATTAGCTGACATCAGACAGACAACACAGTGGGGTTATATTAGCTGACATCAGACAGACAACAACACAGTGGGGTTATATTAGCTGACATCAGACAACAACACAGTGGGGTTATATTAGCTGACATCAGACAACAACACAGTGGGGTTATATTAGCTGACATCAGACAGACAACACAGTGGGGTTATATTAGCTGACATCAGACAGACAACACAGTGGGGTTATATTAGCTGACATCAGACAGACAACAACACAGTGGGGTTATATTAGCTGACATCAGACAACAACACAGTGGGGTTATATTAGCTGACATCAGACAGACAACAACACAGTGGGGTTATATTAGCTGACATCAGACAGACAACACAGTGGGGTTATATTAGCTGACATCAGACAGACAACACAGTGGGGTTATATTAGCTAACATCAGACAGACAGACAACACAGTGGGGTTATATTAGCTGACATCAGACAACAACACAGTGGGGTTATATTAGCTGACATCAGACAGACAGACAACACAGTGGGGTTATATTAGCTGACATCAGACAGACAACACAGTGGGGTTATATTAGCTGACATCAGACAGACAGACAGACAACACAGTGGGGTTATATTAGCTGACATCAGACAGACAACAACACAGTGGGGTTATATTAGCTGACATCAGACAGACAGACAACACAGTGGGGTTATATTAGCTGACATCAGACAGACAACAACACAGTGGGGTTATATTAGCTGACATCAGACAGACAACACAGTGGGGTTATATTAGCTGACATCAGACAGACAACACAGTGGGGTTATATTAGCTGACATCAGACAGACAACACAGTGGGGTTATATTAGCTGACATCAGACAGACAACAACACAGTGGGGTTATATTAGCTGACATCAGACAGACAGACAACACAGTGGGGTTATATTAGCTGACATCAGACAGACAGACAACACAGTGGGGTTATATTAGCTGACATCAGACAACAACACAGTGGGGTTATATTAGCTGACATCAGACAACAACACAGTGGGGTTATATTAGCTGACATCAGACAGACAACACAGTGGGGTTATATTAGCTGACATCAGACAGACAACACAGTGGGGTTATATTAGCTGACATCAGACAGACAACAACACAGTGGGGTTATATTAGCTGACATCAGACAACAACACAGTGGGGTTATATTAGCTGACATCAGACAGACAACAACACAGTGGGGTTATATTAGCTGACATCAGACAGACAACACAGTGGGGTTATATTAGCTGACATCAGACAACAACACAGTGGGGTTATATTAGCTGACATCAGACAGACAGACAACACAGTGGGGTTATATTAGCTGACATCAGACAGACAACACAGTGGGGTTATATTAGCTGACATCAGACAGACAGACAACAACACAGTGGGGTTATATTAGCTGACATCAGACAGACAACAACACAGTGGGGTTATATTAGCTGACATCAGACAGACAGACAACACAGTGGGGTTATATTAGCTGACATCAGACAGACAACAACACAGTGGGGTTATATTAGCTGACATCAGACAGACAGACAACACAGTGGGGTTATATTAGCTGACATCAGACAGACAACACAGTGGGGTTATATTAGCTGACATCAGACAGACAACACAGTGGGGTTATATTAGCTGACATCAGACAGACAACAACACAGTGGGGTTATATTAGCTGACATCAGACAGACAGACAACACAGTGGGGTTATATTAGCTGACATCAGACAGACAACACAGTGGGGTTATATTAGCTGACATCAGACAGACAACAACACAGTGGGGTTATATTAGCTGACATCAGACAGACAACAACACAGTGGGGTTATATCAGCTGACATCAGACAGACAACACAGTGGGGTTATATTAGCTGACATCAGACAGACAACACAGTGGGGTTATATTAGCTGACATCAGACAGACAGACAACACAGTGGGGTTATATTAGCTGACATCACCTGTGAGGACAGGACTTCAACAGAGTGGGGTTGTATTAGCAGAGTGAGGACAGAGTGGGGTTATATTAGCAGAGTGAGGACAGGACTTCAACAGAGTGGGGTTGTATTAGCAGAGTGAGGACAGGACTTCAACAGAGTGGGGTTATATTAGCAGAGTGAGGACAGGACTTCAACAGAGTGGGGTTATATTAGCAGAGTGAGGACAGGACTTCAACAGAGTGGGGTTATATTAGCAGAGTGAGGACAGGACTTCAACAGAGTGGGGTTGTATTAGCAGAGTGAGGACAGGACTTCAACAGAGTGGGGTTGTATTAGCAGAGTGAGGACAGAGTGGGGTTATATTAGCAGAGTGAGGACAGGACTTCAACAGAGTGGGGTTGTATTAGCAGAGTGAGGACAGGACTTCAACAGAGTGGGGTTATATTAGCAGAGTGAGGACAGGACTTCAACAGAGTGGGGTTGTATTAGCAGAGTGAGGACAGGACTTCAACAGAGTGGGGTTGTATTAGCAGAGTGAGGACAGGACTTCAACAGAGTGGGGTTGTATTAGCAGAGTGAGGACAGGACTTCAACAGAGTGGGGTTATATTAGCAGAGTGAGGACAGGACTTCAACAGAGTGGGGTTATATTAGCAGAGTGAGGACAGGACTTCAACAGAGTGGGGTTATATTAGCAGAGTGAGGACAGGACTTCAACAGAGTGGGGTTATATTAGCAGAGTGAGGACAGGACTTCAACAGAGTGGGGTTGAAGGGTTGAAACTTACAGACATACTGAGGATAGAAGTGTTCCTGTAAAAAGAGAGGAGACATTATTAGCAGATGCCTCGTGTCCGTCTGGGTTCTTAGTCCGTCTGGGTTCTTAGTCCATCTGGGTTCTTAGTCCGTCTGGGTTCTTAGTCCGTCTGGGTTCTTAGTCCGTCTGGGTTCTTAGTCCGTCTTGGTTCTTAGTCCATCTGGGTTCTTAGTCCGTCTGGGTTCTTAGTCCGTCTTGGTTCTTAGTCCGTCTGGGTTCTTAGTCCGTCTGGGTTCTTAGTCCGTCTGGGTTCATAAACCAGTCAACAGCTTGAGGTCAACGCCCCGCTCCATCCCACTCAGCTATGTCAACGTCCCGCTCCATCCCACTCAGCTATGTCAACGTCCCGCTCCATCCCACTCAGCTACGTCAACACTAGTCAACGCACCGCTCCATCCCACTCAGCTATGTCAACGCACCGCTCCATCCCACTCAGCTAGGTCAACACTAGTCAACGCACCGCTCCATCCCACTCAGCTATGTCAACGTCCCGCTCCATCCCACTCAGCTACGTCAACACTAGTCAACGCACCGCTCCATCCCACTCAGCTACGTCAATGCCCCGCTCCATCCCACTCAGCTACGTCAACACTAGTCAACGCACCGCTCCATCCCACTCAGCTACGTCAACGCCCCGCTCCATCCCACTCAGCTATGTCAACGCACCGCTCCATCCCACTCAGCTACGTCAACGCCCCGCTCCACCCCACTCAGCTACGTCAACACTAGTCAACGTCCCGCTCCATCCCACTCAGCTACGTCAACACTAGTCAACGTCCCGCTCCATCCCACTCAGCTACGTCAACACTAGTCAACGCCCCACTCCATCCCACTCAGCTACGTCAACACTAGTCAACGTCCCGCTCCACCCCACTCAGCTACGTCAACACTAGTCAACGTCCCACTCAGCTACGTCAACACTAGTCAACGTCCCGCTCCATCCCACTCAGCTACGTCAACACTAGTCAACGTCCCACTCAGCTACGTCAACACTAGTCAACGTCCCGCTCCATCCCACTCAGCTACATCAACACTAGTCAACGTCCTGCTCCATCCCACTCAGCTACGTCAACGTCCCGCTCCATCCCACTCAGCTACGTCAACACTAGTCAACGTCCCGCTCCATCCCACTCAGCTAGTCAACGCCCCGCTCCACCCCACTCAGCTCCATCCCACTCAGCTACGTCAACGCCCCGCTCCACCCCACTCAGCTACGTCAACACTAGTCAACGTCCCACTCAGCTACGTCAACACTAGTCAACATCCCACTCAGCTACGTCAACACTAGTCAACGCCCCACTCAGCTACGTCAACACTAGTCAACGTCCCGCTCCACCCCACTCAGCTACGTCAACACTAGTCAACGTCCCACTCAGCTACGTCAACACTAGTCAACGTCCCGCTCCATCCCACTCAGCTACGTCAACACTAGTCAACGTCCCACTCAGCTACGTCAACACTAGTCAACGTCCCACTCCATCCCACTCAGCTACGTCAACACTAGTCAACGTCCCACTCAGCTACGTCAACGCCCCGCTCCACCCCACTCAGCTACGTCAACACTAGTCAACATCCCACTCAGCTACGTCAACGCCCCGCTCCACCCCACTCAGCTACGTCAACACTAGTCAACGTCCCACTCAGCTACGTCAACACTAGTCAACGTCCCGCTCCACCCCACTCAGCTACGTCAACACTAGTCAACGTCCTGCTCCATCCCACTCAGCTACGTCAACACTAGTCAACGCCCCGCTCCACCCCACTCAGCTACGTCAACACTAGTCAACGTCCCGCTCCATCCCACTCAGCTACGTCAACACTAGTCAACGCCCCGCTCCACATAACTCAGCTACGTCAACACTAGTCAACGTCCCGCTCAGCTACGTCAACACTAGTCAACGTCCCGCTCCATCCCACTCAGCTACGTCAACACTAGTCAACGTCCCTCTCAGCTACGTCAACACTAGTCAACGTCCTGCTCCATCCCACTCAGCTACGTCAACGCCCCGCTCCACCCCACTCAGCTACGTCAACACTAGTCAACGTCCCGCTCCATCCCACTCAGCTACGTCAACACTAGTCAACGTCCCGCTCCATCCCACTCAGCTACGTCAACACTAGTCAACGTCCCACTCAGCTACGTCAACGCCCCGCTCCACCCCACTCAGCTACGTCAACACTAGTCAACGTCCCACTCAGCTACGTCAACACTAGTCAACGTCCCACTCAGCTACGTCAACACTAGTCAACGTCCCGCTCCATCCCACTCAGCTACGTCAACACTAGTCAACGTCCCACTCATCTACGTCAACACTAGTCAACGTCCTGCTCCATCCCACTCAGCTACGTCAACGCCCCGCTCCACCCCACTCAGCTACGTCAACACTAGTCAACGTCCCGCTCCATCCCACTCAGCTACGTCAACACTAGTCAACGTCCCGCTCCATCCCACTCAGCTACGTCAACACCAGTCAACGCCCCACTCAGCTACGTCAACGCCCGCTCCACCCCACTCAGCTACGTCAACACTAGTCAACGCCCCACTCAGCTACGTCAACACTAGTCAACGTCCCACTCAGCTACGTCAACACTAGTCAACGTCCCGCTCCATCCCACTCAGCTACGTCAACACTAGTCAACGTCCCACTCCATCCCACTCAGCTACGTCAACACTAGTCAACGCCCCGCTCCACCCCACTCAGCTACGTCAACACTAGTCAACGTCCCACTCAGCTACGTCAACACTAGTCAACGTCCCACTCAGCTACGTCAACACTAGTCAACGCCCCACTCAGCTACGTCAACGCCCCGCTCCACCCCACTCAGCTACGTCAACACTAGTCAACGTCCCACTCAGCTACGTCAACACTAGTCAACGTCCCACTCAGCTACGTCAACACTAGTCAACGCCCCACTCAGCTACGTCAACACTAGTCAACGTCCCACTCAGCTACGTCAACACTAGTCAACGTCCCACTCAGCTACGTCAACACTAGTCAACGTCCCACTCAGCTACGTCAACACTAGTCAACGTCCCACTCAGCTACGTCAACACTAGTCAACGTCCCACTCAGCTACGTCAACACTAGTCAACGTCCCACTCAGCTACAGTTCAATGACCTGAGTCTGTTACATACACACACACACACACACGCACACACACACACACACACTCTCCCCAGGTCCCTATTGACATGACCATCTAGTGTCTACCCTCTCCCTCTCCCCAGGTCCCTCCTGACATGACCATCTAGTGACTACCCTCTCCCTCTCCCCAGGTCCCTCCTGACATGACCATCTAGTGACTACCCTCTCCCTCTCCCCAGGTCCCTCCTGACATGACCATCTAGTGTCTACCCTCTCCCTCTGTCCCTCCTGACATGACCATCTAGTGTCTACCCTCTCCCTCTCCCCATGTCCCTCCTGACATGACCATCTAGTGTCTACCCTCTCCCCAGGTCCCTCCTGACATGACCATCTAGTGACTACCCTCTCCCTCTCCCCAGGTCCCTCCTGACATGACCATCTAGTGACTACCCTCTCCCTCTCCCTCTCCCCAGGTCCCTCCTGACATGACCATCTAGTGTCTACCCTCTCCCTCTCCCTCTCCCCAGGTCCCTCCTGACATGACCATCTAGTGACTACCCTCTCCCTCTCCCCAGGTCCCTCCTGACATGACCATCTAGTGTCTATCCTCTCCCTCTCCCTCTGTCCCTCCTGACATGGCCATCTAGTGTCTACCCTCTCCCTCTCCCCAGGTCCCTCCTGACATGACCATCTAGTGACTACCCTCTCCCTCTCCCCAGGTCTCTCCTGACATGACCATCTAGTGTCTACCCTCTCCCTCTCCCCAGGTCTCTCCTGACATGACCATCTAGTGACTACCCTCTCCCTCTCCCCAGATCCCTCCTGACATGACCATCTAGTGACTACCCTCTCCCTCTCCCCAGGTCCCTCCTGACATGACCATCTAGTGTCTACCCTCTCCCTCTGTCCCTCCTGACATGACCATCTAGTGTCTACCCTCTCCCTCTCCCCATGTCCCTCCTGACATTACCATCTAGTGTCTACCCTCTCCCTCTCCCCAGGTCCCTCCTGACATGACCATCTAGTGACTACCCTCTCCCTCTCCCCAGGTCCCTCCTGACATGACCATCTAGTGACTACCCTCTCCCTCTCCCCAGGTCCCTCCTGACATGACCATCTAGTGACTACCCTCTCCCTCTCCCTCTCCCCAGGTCCCTCCTGACATGACCATCTAGTGTCTATCCTCTCCCTCTCCCTCTGTCCCTCCTGACATGGCCATCTAGTGTCTACCCTCTCCCTCTCCCCAGGTCCCTCCTGACATGACCATCTAGTGTCTACCCTCTCCCTCTCCCCAGGTCTCTCCTGACATGACCATCTAGTGACTACCCTCTCCCTCTCCCCAGGTCTCTCCTGACATGACCATCTAGTGACTACCCTCTCCCTCTCCCCAGATCCCTCCTGACATGACCATCTAGTGACTACCCTCTCCCTCTCCCCAGGTCCCTCCTGACATTACCATCTAGTGACTACCCTCTCCCTCTCCCCAGGTCTCTCCTGACATGACCATCTAGTGTCTACCCTCTCCCTCTCCCTCTGTCCCTCCTGACATGACCATCTAGTGACTACCCTCTCCCTCTCCCCAGGTCCCTCCTGACATTACCATCTAGTGACTACCCTCTCCCTCTCCCCAGGTCTCTCCTGACATGACCATCTAGTGTCTACCCTCTCCCTCTCCCTCTGTCCCTCCTGACATGACCATCTAGTGTCTACCCTCTCCCTCTCCCTCTCCCTCTCCCCAGGTCTCTCCTGACATGACCATCTAGTGACTACCCTCTCCCTCTCCCTCTGTCCCTCCTGACATGACCATCTAGTGTCTACCCTCTCCCCATGTCCCTCCTGACATGACCATCTAGTGTCTACCCTCTCCCTCTCCCCAGGTCCCTCCTGACATGACCATCTAGTGTCTACCCTCTCCCCATGTCCCTCCTGACATGACCATCTAGTGTCTACCCTCTCCCTCTCCCCAGGTCCCTCCTGACATGACCATCTAGTGTCTACCCTCTCCCTCTCCCCAGGTCCCTCCTGACATTACCATCTAGTGTCTACCCTCTCCCTCTCCCCAGGTCCCTCCTGACATTACCATCTAGTGTCTACCCTCTCCCTCTCCCCAGGTCCCTCCTGACATGACCATCTAGTGTCTACCCTCTCCCTCTCCCCAGGTCTCTCCTGACATGACCATCTAGTGTCTACCCTCTCCCTCTCCCCAGGTCCCTCCTGACATTACCATCTAGTGTCTACCCTCTCCCTCTCCCCAGGTCTCTCCTGACATGACCATCTAGTGTCTACCCTCTCCCTCTCCCTCTCCCCAGGTCCCTCCTGACATGACCATCTAGTGTCTACCCTCTCCCTCTCCCCAGGTCTCTCCTGACATTACCATCTAGTGTCTACCCTCTCCCTCTCCCCAGGTCCCTCCTGACATGACCATCTAGTGTCTACCCTCTCCCTCTCCCCAGGTCCCTCCTGACATGACCATCTAGTGTCTACCCTCTCCCTCTCCCCAGGTCCCTCCTGACATTACCATCTAGTGTCTACCCTCTCCCTCTCCCCAGGTCTCTCCTGACATGACCATCTAGTGTCTACCCTCTCCCTCTCCCCAGATCCCTCCTGACATTACCATCTAGTGTCTACCCTCTCCCTCTCCCCAGATCCCTCCTGACATGACCATCTAGTGTCTACCCTCTCCCTCTCCCCAGATCTCTCCTGACATGACCATCTAGTGTCTACCCTCTCCCTCTCCCCAGGTCCCTCCTGACATGACCATCTAGTGTCTACCCTCTCCCTCTCCCCAGGTCTCTCCTGACATGACCATCTAGTGTCTACCCTCTCCCTCTCCCCAGATCCCTCCTGACATTACCATCTAGTGTCTACCCTCTCCCTCTCCCCAGGTCCCTCCTGACATTACCATCTAGTGACTACCCTCTCCCTCTCCCCAGGTCTCTCCTGACATGACCATCTAGTGTCTACCCTCTCCCTCTCCCTCTGTCCCTCCTGACATGACCATCTAGTGTCTACCCTCTCCCTCTCCCTCTCCCTCTCCCCAGGTCTCTCCTGACATGACCATCTAGTGACTACCCTCTCCCTCTCCCTCTGTCCCTCCTGACATGACCATCTAGTGTCTACCCTCTCCCCATGTCCCTCCTGACATGACCATCTAGTGTCTACCCTCTCCCTCTCCCCAGGTCCCTCCTGACATGACCATCTAGTGTCTACCCTCTCCCCATGTCCCTCCTGACATGACCATCTAGTGTCTACCCTCTCCCTCTCCCCAGGTCCCTCCTGACATGACCATCTAGTGTCTACCCTCTCCCTCTCCCCAGGTCCCTCCTGACATTACCATCTAGTGTCTACCCTCTCCCCTCCCTCTCCCCAGGTCCCTCCTGACATTACCATCTAGTGACTACCCTCTCCCTCTCCCCAGGTCCCTCCTGACATTACCATCTAGTGTCTACCCTCTCCCTCTCCCCAGGTCTCTCCTGACATTACCATCTAGTGACTACCCTCTCCCTCTCCCCAGGTCTCTCCTGACATGACCATCTAGTGTCTACCCTCTCCCTCTCCCCAGGTCCCTCCTGACATTACCATCTAGTGTCTACCCTCTCCCTCTCCCCAGGTCTCTCCTGACATGACCATCTAGTGTCTACCCTCTCCCTCTCCCTCTCCCCAGGTCCCTCCTGACATGACCATCTAGTGTCTACCCTCTCCCTCTCCCCAGGTCTCTCCTGACATTACCATCTAGTGTCTACCCTCTCCCTCTCCCCAGGTCCCTCCTGACATGACCATCTAGTGTCTACCCTCTCCCTCTCCCCAGGTCCCTCCTGACATGACCATCTAGTGTCTACCCTCTCCCTCTCCCCAGGTCCCTCCTGACATTACCATCTAGTGTCTACCCTCTCCCTCTCCCCAGGTCTCTCCTGACATGACCATCTAGTGTCTACCCTCTCCCTCTCCCCAGATCCCTCCTGACATTACCATCTAGTGTCTACCCTCTCCCTCTCCCCAGATCCCTCCTGACATGACCATCTAGTGTCTACCCTCTCCCTCTCCCCAGATCTCTCCTGACATGACCATCTAGTGTCTACCCTCTCCCTCTCCCCAGGTCCCTCCTGACATGACCATCTAGTGTCTACCCTCTCCCTCTCCCCAGATCCCTCCTGACATTACCATCTAGTGACTACCCTCTCCCCAGGTCCCTCCTGACATTACCATCTAGTGTCTACCCTCTCCCTCTCCCCAGGTCCCTCCTGACATGACCATCTAGTGTCTACCCTCTCCCTCTCCCCAGGTCCCTCCTGACATGACCATCTAGTGTCTACCCTCTCCCCAGGTCCCTCCTGACATGGCCATCTTGTAACTAGTGTGCCAGGGGCCCCCCTGACATGGCCATCTTGTAACTAGTGTGCCAGGGGCCCTCAGGAATCACTCACCGTCTCCGGGTAGTTCTCAAAGATCTCCCTTGCCTCCTCCTTGTTGCACAGCTCCTCGATACATTCTCTCTCCAGGTTACCTTTCTTACTCTCCTCAAACATGGAGTTGGCCCTGCGGTGTCGAGACAGAAACTGGGAGGCCCTGTTCTGAGTTAGAACTGGAGACACACACGTGTAACTGGGTTGGTTATATATTTCACTTCCAACTCCAGAAATATGTATTCAATGTTTATGCATTTCTACTGGTTGTGTGGACGGACGCTGGGAGACAAGGATGCAATTACAGGGAGTTAACAGTTAATAAACAAGGGGAGTTAACAGTTAATAGACAAGGGGAGTTAACAGTTAATAAACAAGGGGAGTCAACAGTTAATAAACAAGGGGAGTTAACAGTTAATAAACAAGGGGAGTTAACAGTTAATAAACAGTTAATAAACAGTTAATAAACAAGGGGAGTTAACAGTTAATAAACAAGGGGAGTTAACAGTTAATAAACAGTTAATAAACAGTTAATAAACAAGGGGAGTTAACAGTTAATAAACAAGGGGAGTTAACAGTTAATAGACAAGGAGTTAACAGTTAATAAACAAGGGGAGTTAACAGTTAATTAATAAACAAGGGAGTTAACAGTTAATAAA
>NW_025747647.1:0-49895 GCF_021184085.1 Oncorhynchus gorbuscha
GAAAAGTGCTTGACCTTGTATATTATTATGAGATGTATCCTTTATTCCAGTTTCACGAGTCGTTTCTTAATTCTTTAATAACAATAATTATATTTTGTAGAGCACATTTCCCACACTCAATGCACTTATATTAAAACAGATTATATATATATATATTTAAAGGGTCCTAAAAAATTAAGGTGATAAACTGACATTGTTGAGAAGATAATGGGTTAAATTTATTGATCAATTGAATACATGAATACATACCTACTATTGTTAAAACATTCTACATTATAACAATTGAATTGATAATGGGAGTACATGAAAGATAAAACTCTCAACACCCCCCCCACCCCACTCACTCACCCAAACATCCCCCACTCCACACACACAGTTCACTATGACATGTTCTATGACATTGAAACAGGTCAGTATGATGTTGTTTAGCCCATAGAGCCGGTTTCCGAGACAACGCTTAATAATAGTTCAGAGCAGGCCAGCCCCAGAAGAGACCCTTCTTATCGCTGTAAGCCAGAATGTCCTCTGTCGTCTTCTCTATTCTCAACCCCATTGTCAGACCTACAATAAGCGCAGAACTTTCTGTTGTCTTTACAGGTCTGCAGACATCTTTATCTGATTGGAGGTTAGCTTTACAGTAATGCTATTGGTCAACAACTCAGATTTTGAATTCAAACAAGTCTGACATTATAAAAGGTCTTACATTCATTGCCTCTCACTCTCTCTTTTTGGTTCCTGAACTGCTGTGGTGAGATTACTCTCCCCCAATTTCTCTCTCTCTCCCATGAGCCATGGTTTCTTCGTCTCCCTCAGTTCTCTCTCGACCATGCCTAGAAGGATGTCTTGTAACACTAACTATAGTCTCTTGCATATTGCCATTAATCTTATGGAGCCAGATAATTAATTTAATGGGCTTTTTGCTGTCTTATTACGACGTAGCATGTAAAGATGGACATGCCACATATGATAAATATAACCCCACTACACTAGCCCTAAACTAAAAAACATGCTCAATGGAGAATCTCTATTCAATTATTTTGTAAATGATACTCTGTGTCCGGGGAAACCACCCATAGTGTCCACGGTGTTGAGCAGTGTTTCTCAAACCTCCTCCTTGGACACCCCCCAGGCGTTTGACAACTTTGTTGTATTCTGAACTAGCTCACCTGGTTCACCTAGTCAAGGGCTTTAGGATTAGTTGACCAGTTGAATCAGGTGTATTAGTTCTGGAATAGATTAAAAATACACGAAACGTCCTGAGGAGAGGTTTGACAACCACTGGTGCAGAAAACAAGTCAATAAGGGGTTTAGTAGCAGAAGGTGCTGTGTGTAGCGGGTAGCCAGTGTTCACATAGAACACTGGTGATGTGGTTTCAGAACTTGGTGTGGCTGAGGAGTCCGGCAGCTGAGTTTTTAGACCATTTAGAACTTACAGAAGGTACCGGAACAGATGTCGGAGGAGAGAGTTGGAAGAGGATACATTCCTCCTTTGGCGTGGGCTTTCTGGTGACTTTTTAGGTGCCCCGACTGAGCGAAGCTCTCTCGCATAGATTACAACCGTAGGGCTTCTCTCCCGTGTGTGTTCGTTGATGATTGGCCAGGGTGGCTGATTGAGTGAATCTTTCACTACACTGATCGCAGCCATACGGCTTGGCTCCTGTGTGTGTGCGCTGGTGGCTCGTCAGTTGCCCAGACTGAACAAAACTCTTCCCGCACAGATCACAGCTGTAGGGTTTCTCTCCGGTGTGTGTTTTGCGGTGGCTCGCCAGTGCTCCGGCCCGCGTGAAGCTCTTGCCACATTCATCACAGAGGTGAGGCTTCTCTCCAGTGTGAGTCCTCTGGTGGCGTCTCAGGTGGCTAGAGGTAATGAACCTCTTCTCACACTGATCGCAGGCGTAGGGCTTCTCTCCTGTGTGTGTCCTCTGGTGGATTGTCAGAGATCCCGACTGAGCGAACCTCTCCCCACACTGATCACAGCTGTAAGGCTTCTCCCCAGTATGAGTTCTCTGATGATTTGACAGGGTGCCGGATTCAGAGAAGCACTTGCCACACTGCTCGCAACAGTAAGGCTTCTCACCGGTGTGGGATCTTTGATGGGAGTTTAAGTGGGCCCAGTTAATGAAGCTCTTTCCACATTCGCAGATGAAGGTTTCTCTCCACTGTGGGTTTTCTGGTGGAGTCTCAGGGCGCTCGAGTGGGAGAAATTCTTCCCGCAGTCCGAGCAGTGGTAGGGCTTCTCTCCCGTGTGGACTCTCTGGTGGGATTTCAAGTGTGCCGACGTGACGAAACGTTTCGGACAATCCAAACAAGAGAATGGCAGCTCGCCGGTGTGCCTTCGCATGCGGTGTAGCTTCAGGCGTTCGATTGGCCAAACCTCTTCCCACAGTCGGAGCAGCGGTAGGGCTTTTCACCGGTGTGCGTTCGCATGTGTGATATCAGATAAGATGAGCAGTAGAAACTGTTCTCGCACTGCGTACAGTGGTAAGGCTTCTCTCCGGTGTGCGTGTGCTGATGGACAGTCAAATGACTTTTTTGTGACTGAAGCTTTTGCCACAGTCTGAGCAGCAGTGGGGTTTTTTCACTGTGCGTTTCGGCTGGCGTTTTTAACACTCTTCTCTGCTGCCTCAATCAAATCTTCTTCTTCCTCCTCCTCCTCCTCTTCTCCTCCTTTCACCGTTCCACTCAGCCCCGGTGTTTTCCTGCTTTCGAGTCCAAGTGAAGCACTACCCGGGGATTCTTGGAAGGGGACAGGTGAGGGTTGTTCTGGTAACTATAAAGATTCCCTCCATCCTCTTTACGTTCTGCGTCGCAGCTTCCTTGTGCTCCGTCGTCCACCTGCGCTGACGCTGATTGTCTGGAGGCCACACCCCCAGCATCCTGTATCCTTTTGATGTCCTCTTTCAGTTGGAGTAACCATGACATTCCCGATCCTCAGATTTCATTAAATCCTCATTTTCCCATGTTTCCTCCATGATTTTACGCCGTAGTGCTCGTTGATTCTTTCCTTTCATTTCGGATCCATCCTTGCCACCTATTCCACTGCATTCACAAAGGGAGCGTAAATTGTCCTCTGTTAAAGTCCATAAACTCTCTTCAATTTCATCCATCAACGTTTCTCTTTCACGATTCATATTGTTCTGCTCACGAGGTATCAGAAATGATGTTGTTGAACACCTGAAATTCGTTCGGTGCTCTCTAGTAAGCTACTCCAAGGTCTTTCACTCGTTCTCCTCTGTTCCTGAAGAATAAAATAATTTGACACTACTTTAATTACCATTAAATAAATACTTGGTCAAGGGCTCAACTGCAGGTGATTGTTAGACAAGATACCCCTTAGAAGTGTATTGATCTTATAGGTGTTCGGCTGTAGCTAAGCAATATAGCCTAGTAGCTCAACTACTGTACTCCATCTAGCCCTTCGAAAGGCCAGGCTGGTGGAATTATTGCTGTATTGCAAACATGCCCCTATCCAATCCTCTCAGTTATAGCTACATAGCTAAGTGCATACGGAGCTGTGTGTTAATTCGGGATTCAGTGTAGGGTTCGAGCTAGATATCGGTTATAAACATTGGTAGCTAACCGGACCCATTGTCGGTAGTTATAGCTAGCTGGCTAACGTTAGCTGGATAGCTAGCCAGCCTAGCTAGCAATTATCTCTACGACTATATTGCGTGGCATTAAAATATTATCACCTTATTTTCGCTTTGTGGTTCTTCTGTGCGTCCAGATAAAGTTGTCTTGTTGCTCAAGTTTTTCGTTTTACATTGTATATTTAGAGAAAAATACAGTTGCAGTCGTAGGGAATCAACGATAAGGCAGCAACTTCCTGTTTGTCTGCGCTCTCAGGCCAGAGCAATCGAATGTCGACGTAGATCTCCAGTCATAACATCCGCTAGGGAAGTCGAGGTGAGTAACAGCTCGCTGGCTAGTTAACTAATTTTGTTTTAACGGGCAATTAAATGTACGAAGCTATATTGAAAAGGTGCTCACCCAAGCTAGCACTATATACCAGAACGCTAGGTGGCTAATGCTACGAAAAGGACGGGTCAGTTTCGTCGAGAGCGAGCTCAGTTAGCTAATATTGTGTAGCATCACCACTATCCATCTTGTTTAGCGTCTCTTCTCTCCTGGTGTCTATGATAATACAATCACATGTAAACTAGAGTTTAACGGTCAAAAACCTGCATTTGTTACACAATTCATCTTTGAAGTGAGCCGATCTCTGTTTAAAGAGGAAGTCATCTGGTAAATAACTAGCACTAAGCAATGGCACAAGTTCTCATCAGGATGGAGCATGAGAATTCAAAGATCTGCTGCAACAATTTTTCGTTTTTGTTCATTCTCAAATGCACAATAATGACCCCCAGCTTACAATTGCCTCATTTGTCTCCTCTCCCCTGTAACTATTCCCCAGGTCGTTGCTGTAAATGAGAATGTTTTCTCAGTTAACTTACCTGGTAAAATAAACAGATTTTTGTAGTATGCCTATAAGACAATGACCAAGGTTACTGACAATGTAAATTTGCTTTAAATCAACAAACAATACATCCTAATGTAATTTATCACCTGCCCCTAACAGTGAAATGCTTACTTACAGGGTCCTATAAAAATAGTAGTGACACAAGGATTGAATAACATTAACATGGCTATATACAGGGAGTACCAGTACCAAATTGATGTGCAGGGATACCATGTAAAATGACTAGGCATACAGATACATAATACTGAGCTGTAGCAGCAGCTTATGTGGTGAGTGTGTGTATAGTCGGTGAAAGAGTGTTAGTTCAAATAAATAAATAAAAAACAGTCAATGCAAGTAGTCCTTATTAGCAGCCTTGACAGTGTACACAGAAGACCGGTTCTAGGTGGAATAAGAGCATTGCTATAAAACAACTGATTTAAATGAATGCCATCACCAACCTACACCATCAAGGGGATGAACTCATGGCCAAACATTTATACCTGATGCCACGCCCTTAATTAACAATAAGGCACACCTGTGTTAACGGGCCATGAGCACATGCCTGTTAAACCAGGGTTTCACAAACTGGGTCCTGGGCGCCGCGGGTACAGGTTTTGGTTCTGCCCTAGCACAAATACTTGAATCAGTCTCGTATCATTGTGTGTATGTGTCACTGAACCCACAGATAACCATGGATCTACACTAGAATACACCATTACAAGCCCAAAAGGATTCAGAAATGGATTTTGGCGAGAACGCCGGGTCTGAGTCAGAATCAGACTACCTTCCTAGTCCCACTGCCCCAGAACCTGAACCCAATGTGACTGTGAAGGAAGAGGAAGAGGAGGGACATAGTGACATGGCTGACCCAGGTGAGTCCATGTTGCGTGATGTTGGCCCTAGACGCTGATCTTGGGTCAGTTTTTCATTTCTCACACCAATAAGAGAGGCTTGGGGGAGATTAGGCTAATCCTAGATCTGCACCTATGGGAGAGAGAGGTTAGTAGTGTAAAAAATATAAAGCAGTGAACAAAATGATTATGAATGGAATACTATGAAAAAAAAAGTTGGATCCGGGACTGATCAAAGATAACAGTAGAGGCAACTAGAGGTAAACCTAAGGCACTGCATCTCAGTGCTAGAGGCGTCACTACAGACACCCTGGTTCGAATCCAGGTTGTATCATAACTGGCCGTGATTGGGAGTCCCATAGGGCGGCGCACAATTGACCCAGCTTCGTCCGGGTTTGGCCGGTGTAGGCCATCATTGTACATAAGAATTGGTTCTTAACTGACTTGCCTAGTTAAATAAAAAATACAAATTATCAGAGCATTATGTTGACTTAGGGAGAATCCCAACTAGAGGTAGGCCTAACCAGAGCATTATGTTGACTTGGGGAGAACCTCAATGGCATTTCCTTGATTCCTCGCATCCTCTCTCCTTCTGAAAAATTATCGGATGTAAAGGTCAGAGGGGGGGGACCTCTGACCTCATCCAATGGGTTTTGAGAAAGAAGCAAGGAGAGAGGACAAGGAATCAAGCAAATTAAACTGAGATTCTCCCTGACTTATTCCCTTCGGTTCCTAGAGGAACACAGGGCCCTAACGGTGCATGTCCAGCATTACAGTATCAGCTGGCAATTAATTATATTGGTTTGGTTATTTATTTCAGACCACCTCTCAGGTCTCAGCGTGGCAGAAAGACCCATATTTAATATGATTATCAAAGAAGAGGAGGAGGAAGATGACGAAGCAGAGGAAGTTGAAATGGTTTACCCGGGTAAGTCCAGAGGCCTGTTCAGAGGATGTAAGTTCAAATCAGGTAGAAATCTATGGTGTCAAACAGAAATGATTGCCTGTCAGATTGAATAAGCAGGGCTATTCAACTCTTACCCTACGAGGTCCAGAGCCTGCTGGTCTTCTGTTCTACCGGATCGTTCAGCAGCCCTGGTTAGAGGTGAAAAATGAAAACAAGCAGTGGAACTGGCTTCGAGGTCCAGAGTTGACCTTGAGGGGAATAGGGAATCACGTCAGCTCCTTTCATTCCATTTCTATCTGCAACGTTCAGATTGTTTCATGTCACTGAATCCATCCGTTGTAGGTGGGCCTGTGAGATGTCGCGAGGAAGTTAGTGTCATAAAAATGTTGATATCACAACATCATGATCTGTCTGATACAGTGTGATTTGTGACAAAGGAAGGAAGGGTTGCTAGGATACACAATAGTAGGTGTTTGTAGATAGGTGCTCTTTGGTAGAGCGGTTAGATAGGTGCTCTTTAGCAGAGCGGTTAGATAGGTGCTCTTTAGCAGAGCGGTTAGATAGGTGCTCTTTGGCAGAGCGGTTAGATAGGTGCTCTTTGGCAGAGCGGTTAGATAGGTGCTCTTTGGCAGAGCGGTTAGATAGGTGCTCTTTGGCAGAGCGGTTAGATAGGTGCTCTTTGGCAGAGCGGTTAGATAGGTGCTCTTTGGTAGAGCGGTTAGATAGGTGCTCTTTGGCAGAGCGGTTAGATAGGTGCTCTTTGGCAGAGCGGTTAGATAGGTGCTCTTTGGCAGAGCGGTTAGATAGGTGCTCTTTGGCAGAGCGGTTAGATAGGTGCTCTTTGGCAGAGCGGTTAGATAGGTGCTCTTTGGCAGAGCGGTTAGATAGGTCATCAAAGAAACAAGGACCAAGACACTCTTCATATCATTAAAATGCATTTATTGTTATGGCATGTTCAATAGAACAAAGATTTGTATATTTATATTTTCCATACAATGTTCGTTGAAATACAAACGGCAAGGTGCTGTCTGCAATTAATAATAAAAAACTGGTGGTAGGTTAAGAGTGTTGATCTAGGACCAGGTGCCTCTGGTCCACATAATCATATTCATTATGATCTAAAAGGCAAAAATGATCCTAGATCAGCGCTGGTACACTGAGACGCTTTGTGAATGCGGTCGCTGGTCTGTGATTATCAGGCTGTTTGATGGATTTGGTTTTGGGCTGGAATCCTAACTGGATACTTGGCCATTTAACTAAAACTAGCTTGTAAATTATCAAGCTTAGTTCCTTGAGCGAATTAATCTGCAGAAAAACTGGTGAAGACACAGAACGAGAGATTTGCTCTTCAGAAAAAGAGAGAAACTCCTGTGCAGAGCAGTGCGTCTAGATCTAGGTGCTAATTTTGGCGGAAACAACTGGTATTCTAAATCAATTCTAAAACCACACAGTAAAACAAGACAGACATGTCTCTACCCTCTGTTCTAGTGTGGGATTGTCACATCTTTTTGAGAGAGATTTGCTCTGTCTCATTGTTAACCATGGCACTTTGACATAAACATTTTTGGCTTGTATTGTTTATTCTGGTTTATTCTTTAGCCAGTTATGTGAATTTAGAACAAAGTCTTATTTACAATGACTGTCTGTGTGTTTGTCTGTAACTGGAACGTAATACCCCCCTCTAGTGATGTCACAATGCCAGAATTTTGTATCACGATACTCAATACGGAAATGATACTCGATACCGAAACCACAGCAAAACATTTAACAATATGTTTAACCGTTATTCGAAATTGAATTTATTTATTTTAAAAAACAAAGCACCATGTTTAATAACAGAAGAATCTTTAATTTTCCTTCTGCAAAACCATATGAGACTCAGAGCATACTAAATTATTGTACAATTAAATCTAAACTGTTTTAAAATGTAATTTCATACATATCAGGGTTATTTTGCTCATCTATGGTCATAATATTGGGTCAAATGACATTAATCAGCTAAATAATTGTACGTAATAGTTTAGTTCCAAAACAATATATAAAAACCCTTTGACGCTCTTGTCTTGCACTGGTCCACACAGAAATAGAATGGATTCTATGGTCCACACAGAAATAGAATGGATTCTATGGTCCACACAGAAATAGAATGGATTCTATGGTCCACACAGAAATAGAATGGATTCTATGGTCCACACAGAAATAGAATGGATTCTATGGTCCACACAGACATAGAATGGATTCTATGGTCCACACAGAAATAGAATGGATTCTATGGTCCACACAGAAATAGAATGGATTCTATGGTCCACACAGAAATAGAATGGATTCTATGGTCCACACAGAAATAGAATGGATTCTATGGTCCACACAGAAATAGAATGGATTCTATGGTCCACACAGAAATAGAATGGATTCTATGGTCCACACAGAAATAGAATGGATTCTATGGTCCACACAGAAATAGAATGGATTCTATGGTCCACACAGAAATAGAATGGATTCTATGGTCCACACAGAAATAGAATGGATTCTATGGTCCACACAGAAATAGAATGGATTCTATGGTCCACACAGAAATAGAATGGATTCTATGGTCCACACAGAAATAGAATGGATTCTATGGTCCACACAGAAATAGAATGGATTCTATGGTCCACACAGAAATAGAATGGATTCTATGGTCCACACAGAAATAGAATGGATTCTATGGTCCACACAGAAATAGAATGGATTCTATGGTCCACACAGAAATAGAATGGATTCTATGGTCCACACAGAAATAGAATGGATTCTATGGTCCACACAGAAATAGAATGGATTCTATGGTCCACACAGAAATAGAATGGATTCTATGGTCCACACAGAAATAGAATGGATTCTATGGTCCACACAGAAATAGAATGGATTCTATGGTCCACACAGAAATAGAATGGATTCTATGGTCCACACAGAAATAGAATGGATTCTATGGTCCACACAGAAATAGAATGGATTCTATGGTCCACACAGAAATAGAATGGATTCTATGGTCCACACAGAAATAGAATGGATTCTATGGTCCACACACCACAGAAATAGAATGGATTCTATGGTCCACACACCGTAGAAATAGAATGGATTCTATGGTCCACACACCGTAGAAATAGAATGGATTCTATGGTCCACACACCGTAGACATAGAATGGATTCTACAGAAATAGAATGGATTCTATGGTCCACACACCGTAGAAATAGAATGGATTCTATGGTCCACACAGAAATAGAATGGATTCTATGGTCCACACACCAGAAATAGAATGGATTCTATGGTCCACACACCGTAGAAATAGAATGGATTCTATGGTCCACACACCGTAGAAATAGAATGGATTCTATGGTCCACACACCGTAGAAATAGAATGGATTCTATGGTCCACACACCGTAGAAATAGAATGGATTCTATGGTCCACACACCGTAGAAATAGAATGGATTCTATGGTCCACACCGTAGAAATAGAATGGATTCTATGGTCCACACACCGTAGAAATAGAATGGATTCTATGGTCCACACAGAAATAGAATGGATTCTATGGTCCACACAGAAATAGAATGGATTCTATGGTCCACACAGAAATAGAATGGATTCTATGGTCCACACAGAAATAGAATGGATTCTATGGTCCACACAGAAATAGAATGGATTCTATGGTCCACACAGAAATAGAATGGATTCTATGGTCCACACAGAAATAGAATGGATTCTATGGTCCACACAGAAATAGAATGGATTCTATGGTCCACACAGAAATAGAATGGATTCTATGGTCCACACAGAAATAGAATGGATTCTATGGTCCACACAGAAATAGAATGGATTCTATGGTCCACACAGAAATAGAATGGATTCTATGGTCCACACAGAAATAGAATGGATTCTATGGTCCACACAGAAATAGAATGGATTCTATGGTCCACACAGAAATAGAATGGATTCTATGGTCCACACAGAAATAGAATGGATTCTATGGTCCACACAGAAATAGAATGGATTCTATGGTCCACACAGAAATAGAATGGATTCTATGGTCCACACAGAAATAGAATGGATTCTATGGTCCACACAGAAATAGAATGGATTCTATGGTCCACACAGAAATAGAATGGATTCTATGGTCCACACAGAAATAGAATGGATTCTATGGTCCACACAGAAATAGAATGGATTCTATGGTCCACACACCACAGAAATAGAATGGATTCTATGGTCCACACACCGTAGAAATAGAATGGATTCTATGGTCCACACACCGTAGAAATAGAATGGATTCTATGGTCCACACACCGTAGACATAGAATGGATTCTATGGTCCACACACCGTAGAAATAGAATGGATTCTATGGTCCACACACCGTAGAAATAGAATGGATTCTATGGTCCACACACCGTAGAAATAGAATGGATTCTATGGTCCACACACCGTAGAAATAGAATGGATTCTATGGTCCACACACCGTAGAAATAGAATGGATTCTATGGTCCACACACCGTAGAAATAGAATGGATTCTATGGTCCACACACCGTAGAAATAGAATGGATTCTATGGTCCACACACAGTAGAAATAGAATGGATTCTATGGTCCACACAGAAATAGAATGGATTCTATGGTCCACACAGAAATAGAATGGATTCTATGGTCCACACAGCGTAGAAATAGAATGGATTCTATGGTCCTCGCACCGTAGAAATAGAATGGATTCTATGGTCCACACACCGTAGAAATAGAATGGATTCTATGGTCCACACACCGTAGAAATAGAATGGATTCTATGGTCCACACACCGTAGAAATAGAATGGATTCTATGGTCCACACACCGTAGAAATAGAATGGATTCTATGGTCCACACACCGTAGAAATAGAATGGATTCTATGGTCCACACAGAAATAGAATGGATTCTATGGTCCTCACAGCATACTACGATTCCCAGAATGAATTTCACCTCCCATGGTGCAATGCTCTGCCAAGGGCTGCTGGCTGGCTAGCAACACGACTAGCAGGCCCAGACGAGCTAGCTATGTAGCTAGTTGAAATATATAGCTGTCATAGCTTAAGTTATGAGTGCATTGGTGGGTGATATAATATACTAGCTTTAACAATATAATACTGACAAAAGCACATACAATGCCTTCAGAAAGTATTCAGACCCCTTGACTTTTTCCAAATTTTGTTAGGTTACAGCCTTATTCTAAAATGTATGAAACTGTTTTCCCCCTCATCAATCAACACACAACACCTCATAATGACAAAGCAAAAACAGTTAACCTGTTAAGTCGACCCTCTACTTTTTCGAACATTCTGTTAAAAATCGCGCAACATTTCAGCGCCCTGCTACTCATGCCAGGAATATAGTATATGCATATTATTAGTATGTGTGGATAGCAAACACTCTGACGTTTCTAAAACTGGTTAAATCACGGCTGTGACTTTAACAGAGCGTGAGTTTCATCGAATAGCGCAGGAAAACCTGATCACTGAAAATGGAAATAAATATCCTTGCGCTTACTTCCAGGAATTGTTCAAAGTGAACCGAATTACATGAGACCGAGGTTTCAGCGCCTACAGCTACCACACGTTGTCTAGAGTCTTGTCATTTGATTCGCAATTGATTCTTGGTCTAACCGGTTCAAGGGAACTCCTTCCCTCCGTTCTCCGACCGGATGTTTTGGTCGAGTTCTCTCGGCCATGTTTTTTTCCAAACGACACCTATAGAAGTTACATTGCCTCCTGATGAATTTTATCGCTTATTAACGTGTACTAATACCTAAAGTTGCATTACAAAAGTATTTCGAAGTGTTTTGTGAAAGTTTATCGTCGACTTTTTGAATTTAAAAAAATGACGTTACGTTATGAAACGCTCTTTTTTTCCCATTTATCACACAGTCTACATAGAACGATATCTAGGCTATATATGGACCGATTTAATTGAAAAAAAGACCCAATAGTGATTATGGGACATCTAGGAGTGCCAACAAAGAAGATGGTCAAAGGTAATGAATGTTTTATATTTTATTGTGCGGTTTGTGTAGCGCCGAATATGCTAATTATTTTGTTATTGTTATATGTATTTTGTTTATTATTTAGCATTTAGCGTAGCGCATTTGCATTTCCAGAACTCTAGATGGGATGCCTGCATTTGAGCAGTTTCTCTCATTCTTCTTTGCAGATCTTCTCAAGCTCTCAGGTTGGATAGGGAGCATTGCTGCACAGCTATTTTCAGGTTTCTCCAGAGTTGTTCGATCGGTTTTCAAGTCCGGACTCTGGGCAATTCAAGGACATTTAGAGACTTGTCCCGAAGCCACTCCTCTGTTGTCTTGGCTGTGTGCTTAGGGTCATTGTCCTCAGTTTGAGGTCCTGAGCACTCTGGAGCAGGTTTTCATTAACCTGTCTAGGACTGGGGAACCCCGTTCTGCTAGCGGAACCCCTCGCCAACAGCCAATGAAATTGCAGGGCGACAAATACAAATCAACAGAAATCTCATAAATCTAATTTCTCAAACATACAAGTATTGAACACCATTTTAAAGATAAAATTCTCGTTAATCCAGCCACAGTGTCTGATTTAAAAATGCTTTAAAGCGAAAGCTCCACAAATGATTGTTAGGTCACCACCAAGCCACAGAAAAACCCAGCCATTTTTCCAGCCAAAGAGAGGAGTCACAAAAAGCACAAATAGAGATAAAAATTAATCAATAACCTTTGATGATCTTCATCAGATGACACTCATAGGATTTCACGTTACATTATTGTGTAGGTTTTGTTCGATAAAGTGCATATTTATATCAAACAATCTAATTTTACATTGGCGTTACGTTCAGTAGTTCTAAAACATGCGGTGATTGTGCAGAGAGCCACATGAATTCACAGAAATACTCATTATAAATGTTGATGAAAATTCAAGTGTTATGCATGGAACTTTAGATACACTTCTCCTTAATGCAACCGCTGTGTCAGATTTCAAAAGAACTTTCCGGAAAAAGTAACCAAACCAGCCAAAAGAAATATCCGCCATGTTGCGCAGTCAACATTAGTCAAAAATAGCATTATAAATATTCACTTATCTTTGATGATCTTCATCAGAATGCACTCCCAGGAATCGCAGTTCCACAATAAATTTTTGTTTTGTTCGATAATGTCCATCATTTATGTCCAAATAGCTTCTTTTGTTAGAGCGTTTGGTAAACAAATCCAAACGACCGTTCAGGTCCAGTCGGACAAAAAGTTCAAAAAGTTATATTACAGGTCGAAGAAACTTGTCAAACTAAGGACAAGTAAGGATGTTTTTATCATCATAAATGTTCAATAATGTTCCAACCGGAGAATTCCATTGTCTGTCGAAAAGCAATGGAATGAGAGATAACTCTCATGTGACTGAGAACGAGGTTGCTGCCAGACCCCTTAGTCAAACAACTCTCATCCGGCCCCCCTTCCCTGTAGAAACCTGAAACAACGTTCTAAAGACGGTTGACATCTAGTGGAAGCATTAGGAAGTGCAAAATAACCCATATCCCACTGTGTATTCGATAGGGGCTGAGATCAAATACTACAAACCTCAGATTTTCCACTTCCTGTTTGGATTTTTTCTCAGGTTTTTGCCTGCCATATGAGTTCTGTTATACTCACATACATCATTCAAACAGTTTTAGAAACTTCAGTGTTTTCTATCCAATATGAATAATAATATGCATATATTAGCATCTAGGACAGAGTAGGAGGCAGTTTACTCTGGGCACGCTATTCATCCAAAAGTGAAAATGCTGCCCCCTATTCCAAAGAATTTAAGGATCTCTCTGTACTTAGCACCATTCATCTTTACATCTATCCTGACTAGTCTCCCAGTCTCTGCCACTGAAAAACATCCCCATAGCATGATGCTGCCACCACCATGCTTCACCGTAGGGATGGTGCCAGGTTTCCTCCAGACGTGATGCTTGGCATTCAGGTCAGAGAGTTTAATCTTGGTTTCATCAGAACAGAGAATCTTGTTTCTCATGGTCTGAGAGTCTTTGTGCCTTTTGGCAAACTCCAAGCGAGCTGTCATGTGCCTTTTACTGAGGAGTGGCTTCCGTCTGGCCACTCTACTATAAAGGCCTGATTGGTGGAGTGCTGCAGAGATAGTTTTCATCTGGAAGGTTCCCCCATCTCCACAGAGGAACTAGAATTCTGTCAGAGTGGCCCCTCTCCCCCGATTGCTCAGTTTGTTCGGGCGGCCAGCTCTAGGAAGAGTCTTGGTGGGTCCAAACTTCTTCCATTTAAGAATGATGGAGGCCAATGTGTTCTTGGGGACATTTATTTCTGCAGACATTTTTTGGTACCCTTCCCCAGATCTGTGCCTCGACACAATCCTGTCTCGGAGCTCTACGGACAATTCCGTTGACCTCATTCCTTGCTCTGACATGCACTGTCAACTGTGGGACATTATATAGACAGGTGTGTGCCTTTCCAAATCATTTCCAATCAATTGAATTTACCACAGGTGGACTCCAATCAAGTTGTAGAAACATCTCACGGGTGATCAATGGAAACAGGATGCACCTGAGCTCAATTTCGAGTCTCATAGCAAAGGGTCTGAATACTTATGTAAATTATGTATCTGTTTTTTATTTTTAATAAATTTGCAAAAATGTATAAAACTCTGTTTTTGCTTTGTCACTATGGGGCATTGTGTGTAGATTGCTGAGGTTTTTATTTATTTAATCAATTTTAGGATAAGGCTGTAACATAACAAAATGTGGAAAAGTCAAGGGGTCTTGTTGCTACATTTGATGTATTGTCTGTGCCAATAATGTTTGTACCATGTTTTATGCTGCTACCACATTGTGTTGTTGTCATGTTGTGTTGCTGCCATGCTGTGTTGTTGTCTTAGGTCTCTCTTTTTGTAGTGTTCTGGTGTCATGATGTGTGTTTTGTCCTATATATATATATATATATTTACTCCCAGCTTAGGTCCCAGCAGGAGTCCTTTTGGTAGGCTGTTTATGTAAATAAAAATTTGTTCTAACCTGACTTGCCTACTTAAATAAAGGTAAAATTAGAATAAATAAATATTGATGACTTGAATGTACCCCCCCAAAACATCCACTGGCACTCAGCCAACCAAGGAAGGTGAATATAATGTACCTGTTACACCTGACCCGTGTTACATTTAGTCCCGGTCTTATCTATGGATTCAAATCCATTGGCGAGCGCTAACGTGCATAAACCATACCACTGCTAAAAACCATCGTTCTAAAAATGGTCCATTTTAGGCCTACTAATTTCTTGGCCTTGAGCAATTGTAGCCTAGTAACACTAGAAAGCTCAGTGATTCTCCTCTTAACAGTGGCCATCAAAACTGCTTTGAAACGTGTTTTCCCGTGACTGCATTAATAATGTTCTACACTAACCACGTTTCCCATACACATGTTTAATACGCGTAAAGTCATATTCATGCGGTATGAAAGTCAGTCACGACCGGTCTGATGGAAACTGGAAGTTTTGGTACATTTTTACTAATGCAGACAGATCATTTGTTCGTTCGACATGGTGGGATCTTTTTGTGTCGGTAAAGTTAATTATGCGAGAAATGGTAGTGGAAACTCCTTTTATGCGGAAATATTTATATAACCATCATATCGATTGTAAACTTGGAGTCACGTGATGATATTGTGTGTGATCCTCTCACTATGACTCGGGAAACCATGCACTTTATTAGGCTAGGTAAGTTAGGAACAGGGTGGTGAAAGTGCACGGTGATGAGCTTGATGCTCCTTTCCAATAAATATAGAGGGTCTTATACTGGTGAATACTTGACTGCCGTTTGAAAAATACAAATATTCTAGCTCTTATCCATAATCATTTGTTATTGTAGACTACCCTACTCACACAGTTTATCCGCACTGTATCTAGCTGTTGGCTAGAGCGCACATACCAGAGTAGACACATTTGCTATTTAACGCAACAGTTTTTGATTTTATCTACATTTTTCTCTCTTAAACAAGTGGATTATTTACGGTGCCCTCCACTAATATTGGCACTCTGGGTAAATATGAGCAAAAGGGGCTTTGAGAAACATTTATTTGCTGTTTATCCTCTTGGACTTTCATTCAAAATATTCACAAAAATCAAACCTTTAATTGAAGTAAAATAATAAAAATTCTAATGTGAAATTAATATTTTGCTCTGAAACGTGTGGCCACAATTATTGGCCCCTTGAGATTCTTATGAGTAAAATCTAACTGACATATATTCCCATCCATATGCTACATTTAAGTTCACCTGGGTGATTAGGAACACTTAAGTGGTAAGCCACGACTTCCTGTTTCACTGGGGTATAAATATGAGGTGACACACAGGCCAAGTTCCCATAGTCATCCACCACTATGTGAAAGATCAGAGAATACAGTAATGATGTGCGACAAAAGGTTGTCATGCTGAACAAATAAGGAAATGGCTATTAGAAAATAGGTCAACGGTTGAAAATGACAATTTCCACTATCAGGGCGATAATTAAGAAGTTTAAAGCAACTGGAGATGTTAACTAATCGGCCTGGAAGAGGACGTGTTTCTATATTGACCCCACACACAGGGAGGAGGATGGTTCGAGTGGCCAAAAAATGTCCAAGGATCACAGCTGGAGAAATGTAGACGTTAGTTGGGTCTTGGGGTCAGAAAGTCTCCAAAACTACGATCAGACACCACCTACATAACCACAAGTTGTTTGGGAGAGTTGCCATAAAAAAAGCCTTTGCTGTCATCAAACAACAAACTCAAGCACCTACAATTTGCCAAAGTTACTGGAACTTTCAATGGGACTGAGTTCTATGGTCAGATGAGACCAAAATCGAGCTTTTTGGAAACAAACACCAGATGTGGGTTTTGGCGTAGACAGAAAGATGTCCATTCAGAAAAGTACCTCATCCCCACTGTGAAGTATGTTGTGGGCTGTTTTTCTTCCAAAGGCCCAGGACAACTTGTTAGGATTCATGATATCATGGACTCCATGTACCAGCGGATATTAGATCAAAACCTAACTGCCTCTGCTAGGAAGCTTAAACTGGGCCGTGGTTGGATCGTCCAGCAGGACAGTGATCCAAAGCTCAACTCAAAATCAACACATTGTTCACTGACTCAGAATCAAGGTCTTACCATGGCCATCCCAGTCTCCTGACCTAAACCCAATAGAAAACCTGAGGGATGAGCTAAAGAGGAGAGTCCACGAGCGTGGACCTCGACTCTGAAGGATCTGGAGATATTCTAAATGGAGGAATGGTCTCAGATCCCTTGCCATGTGTTCTTAAACCTTATTACGCATTCGAGGAGAAGACTCAGAGCTGTTATCTTTGCACAGGGAGGTTGCACAAAGTATTGATTGAAATGGTGGCAATAATTGTGGCACACATATTTGAGAATATTTGTTTGATGATAAGAATTGTATTTTTTCTTTCAATTATTTTACATTAAAAGGTTATATTTTTGTGAGTATTTTGATTGAAAGACCAAGAGGATAAACAATAAAAACATTTTCACAGACCGTTTTTCTCATATTTACCAAGGGTGCCAATATTAGTGGAGGACACTGCATATCAAGCCTTTCCTACTTGTATTTTTGTATTTTTTTTTACAATTATAGATCTAATATTGGAATATATCTACAACTTTTTTAAACATGTAAAAAAATTATAACAACTTACCACAAAATCGTTTTTGTTTAAATATCTAAAAGTTGTGATGACAGAGGGCATTTTTTTGTTGAGCAAGAGCAGTGGGAAAATAATTTGGTGACATCTTAATGGTCTTAATGTGAATTACAGGGGGCGGGGGCCAGTTACCCCAGGTGGCCAGTTGTCCCCTGGTACCCAAGGGTCTCCGCTCCAACTGGCTCTCATTTGGATCACAGGTGGGACCCAGCCCAATTCAACCCTGGGTCATTTTGGAACTAAACCTCCCTTGCACTGTGCTGTTTTGTAACACCTTTTGCTTAGATGTTTTGTTGAGCTGGTCCTCATCTGTTCTGTAAACAAAGTATTCCCATAGTTTGAGTCCGGTGGCAGTTTTGTCAACAAGTTGTGGGCGTGGAGATACCGGTTTGATGTTTTTGTTAGAAGAAGCCATGCTGTTGGCATTCTCTCTCCGTGAGAAGATTCAGACAAATTACTAGACTCAACCCTCTCAATCAGTACACACGTGAGACACATGGCAGAAGTAGCGAAAGGTCCAAAAATTCTAGTACCGAACCATTTTTCATATAGGACAGAAGTTTCTGTACACCGTACAACATTACCCCCCCTAGGAACAATAAAGTAATAATTTGTGCATAGCCGTGATTGAGTGTCAAAACTCCCAGGACCTCACGTGTGACTCCTCACTGGAGACCAGGCTTTAATCCCCTTTCACTGTTCTCCCCAATGGAGACCAGGGTTTAATCCCCTTTCACTGTTCTCCCCACTCGAGACCAGGGTTTAATCCCCTTTCACTGTTCTCCCCACTCGAGACCAGGGTTTAATCCCCTTTCACTGTTCTCCCCAATGGAGACCAGGTTTTAATCCCTTTTCACTGTTCTCCCCAATGGAGACCAGGGTTTAATCCCCTTTCACTGTTCTCCCCACTGGAGACCAGTGTTTAATCCCCTTTCACTGTTCTCCCCAATGGAGACCAGGGTTTAATCCCCTTTCACTGTTCTCCCCAATGGAGACCAGGGTTTAATCCCCTTTCACTGTTCTCCCCAATGGAGACCAGGGTTTAATCCCCTCTCAAAATTCTCCCCAAAGGAGACCAGGGTTTAATCCCCTTTCACTGTTCTCCCCAATGGAGACTAGGGTTTAATCCCCTTTCACTGTTCTCCCCCATGGAGACCAGGGTTTAATCCCCTTTCACTGTTCTCCCCAATGGAGACCAGGGTTTAATCCCCTTTCACTGTTCTCCCCAATGGAGACCAGGGTTTAATCCCCTTTCACTGTTCTCCCCAATGGAGACCAGGGTTTAATCCCCTTTCACTGTTCTCCCCAATGGAGACCAGGGTTTAATCCCCTTTCACTGTTCTCCCCACTGGAGACCAGTGTTTAATCCCCTTTCACTGTTCTCCCCAATGGAGACCAGGGTTTAATCCCCTTTCACTGTTCTCCCCAGTGGAGACCAGGGTTTAATCCCCTTTCACTGTTCTCCCCAATCGAGACCAGGGTTTAATCCCCTTTCACTGTTCTCCCCAATGGAGACCAGGGTTTAATCCCCTTTCACTGTTCTCCCCAATGGAGACCAGGGTTTAATCCCCACCCGCGACAATCCTTTCTCAGTGTTCTCCCCAGGTGCTTGTCTGTCTCCTCTTGCTGAACGGTCTTCAATAAAAATGAAGTATTAATCTATTTGTCTGTGTTATTCTATCTGTATAGGAGACAGGATAAAGTTGGACCCAGACTATCTTCCAGAAGTGACCGTGGCAACAGGGCAACCACAACACCAGAAGAAGAAGGCTGCGAAGAAGCTTCATCCATGTCCTGACTGTGGGAAGACATTTGACAGACCATCACACCTAGAGAGACATGAGAATACCCATACCAGAATCAAGAAGCTGGCCCCCGACTACACTTGTTCTTACTGTGGCAAGATCTTCGCTAAACCGTCAAAGCTGGCTCGGCATGAGCGAGGACATACTGGAGAGAAACCGTACTCTTGCTGCAAGTGCGGGAAGTGCTTCGCTGAGCCGGGGCACAGGAAGAGTCACGAGCTGACGCACAATGAAGAGAGACCGTACACCTGCGCCGATTGCGGGATAGGCTTCTTCAACCAGTCCAAGCTGCAACGGCACCAACGCACACACACGGGTGAGAAACCGTACTGCTGCACCGAATGTGGGAAGACTTTTGCTCGGTCAGGAGGCCTAAAGACTCACTGGCTAAGCCACACGGGAGAGAGACCATACCTCTGCTCTGACTGTGGGAAAAGCTTTTTCAGCTCTGGGGACCTGAAAGTCCACCACTTGACCCATACCGGAGAGAAACCACACTGCTGCTCCGTGTGCGGGAAGGGTTTTGCGCAGAGGGGGAATATGCGGGCTCATGAACGGTCTCACTCGGGGGAAAGGCCTTACAGCTGTGCTGACTGCGGGGCCAACTTCGCCCATTCTAACTATTTAAAGATACACCGGCGCATTCACACGGGAGAGAGACCCTTCCCTTGCCCTGTCTGCGGCAAGAGGTTTATTCTATCCGGGCACCTCGGAAGACACCAGAAAACACACATACCCAAAAACAACACTTAGGAGAACACACATATCCAAACACACTCATGAGCTTACTGAAGTATATGCTCCCCCGTGAAGATCCGCCCTCAACACTTCTCTCTCAATTCTGTGTCCCAAATGACACCCTGTTTCCTGTATGGTGCACTACCTGGTCAAAGGTCAAACCTATATAGAGCAGAGGGTGCCCATTGTCCTGTTCCACTGTTTGAATCTAAACATTGTATAGAATTTATTTGGCAGGTGTGTGTGTGTGTGTGTGTGTGTGTGTGTGTGTGTGTGTGTGTGTGTGTGTGTGTGTGTGTGTGTGTGTGTGTGTGTGTGTGTGTGTGTGTGTGTGTGTGTGTGTGTGTGTGTGTGTGTGTGTGTGTGTAGATATATATATATGTGTGTGTCTTTGTCCTGAACTTTTTTGGTGGTTTTCATAATGTGAGAGCTCTGGTGAGTAAGGTTTCTATTGTAGTTAGTTACCTGTCTTACCTGACTTTTTCCACATTTTGTTACGTTACAGCCTTATTCTAAAATGTATTAAATTGCCCCCCTCAATCTATACACAATACCCCATAATGACAAAGCAAAAAGGCCTGTCTCACAGTCTCTGCTGCTGAAAAACATCCCCACAGCTTGATGCTGCCACCACCATGCTTCACGGTAGAAATGGTGCCAGGTTTCCTCCAGATGTGACACTTGGTTTCATCAGACCAGATAACCTTGTTTTTCATGGTCTGAGAGTCCTTTAGGTGCCTTTTGGCAAACTCCAAGTGGGCTGTCATGTAGCTTTAACTGAGGAGTGGCTTCTGTCTGGCCACTAACATACTGGTCTAGTGCTGCAGAGATAGTTGTCCTTCTGGATGGTTCTGCACAGAACTTTGGAGCTCTGTCAGAGTGATCATTGGGTTCTTGGTCACTTCCCTGACCAAAGCCCCTCTCCCCCTCAGTTTGCCTGGGGCGGCCAGCTCTAGGAAGAGTCTTGGTGGTTCCAAACTTCTTCCATTTAAGAATGATGGAGGCCACTGTGTTCTTGGGGACCGTCAATGCTGCAGAATGACGGAGGCCACTGTGTTCTTGGGGACATTCAATGCTGCTGAAATGTTTTGGTGCCCTTCCCCAGATCTGTGCCTCGACACAATCCTGTCTCGGAGCTCAATGTACAATTCCTAAAACCTCATGGTTTGGTTTTTGCTCTGAAATGCACTATCAACTGTGGGACATCATATAGACAGGTGTGTGCCTTTCCAAATCATGTCCAATCATTTGAGTTTACCACAGGTGGACTCCAATCAAGTTGTAGAAACATCTCAAGGATGATCAATGGAAACAGAATTTACCTGTGCTCAATTTCAAGTCTCATAGCAAATGGTCTGAATAAGGTATTTCAATTACTTTTTTTTCTTCAGATTTTGCAAAAATGTATAAACACTGTGTTTGCTCTGTCATTATGGGGTATTGTGTGTAGTAGATTGGTGAGGGAAAACATGACATTTACTCCATTTTAGAATAAGGCTGTAACGTAACAGAATCTGTATAAAGGGAAAGGGTCTGAATACTTCCTGAATGCACCGTATATTCTGAAAGTAACGCATTGCTACCTATAGTTATTGTTACTCAAATACAAAGTGTAATTAGTTATGATACCTTGTTACTGAGTCAAGTAATAATATTATTGTACCACATTATGTTACTGACAAGTTAACCCACGATCCTGGTGAAATGGACGTCAATATGCCTGAATAAAATGTTTCCAAGAGGAGCTGGCTGTCTGGCTGTTTAAATTGCGACAATGGAAGTTTGGTTTAGAAAGAATTGATTTGTGCAGATGGAAAGTGAATGGATTTCTGGAGGAATAAGACAATAGAATTCAAATGTGACCCTGGTCGTAATTCATATTCTTTAGCACATTTTCATATTAGAATATAAAAAAAATGCTTCATGAAGAGGGGAAATAAAATAGTCTGTCAAGATTAGTCAGATACATAATTGACCGGCTTGGCAACAAACACCATTATGAGATCAGGGTCTGTGTCCACAAGACATCTCAGAAAAGGTCCTAGGAATCCTGTTAAAACCTGTTAAGACTATTAAAACTCCCAGCTCAGAGGACGTTTTAGGATGATGTTAGAACACTGCCCAGACAAACTGAGCCCAGAGTAAAATAAACTCATACATTTCTGCATATTGCGTCTTTAACATAAACCCTAGATGCTTTAAATTGCCCAATTTGTAGGCATAATTTTTTTTTTATAATGTGATTGTGCTCCAAAGGGATTACTTGGAATAAATAACATGATGAAGGTCATTCGAAAAGCTGAAAGAGAAACATGTTTAATTAGCCTAATGGTTATAAAGAGAAACATGTTTAATTAGCCTAGTGGTTATAAAGAGAAACATGTTTAATTAGCCTAGTGGTTATAAAGAGAAACATGTTTAATTAGCCTAATGGTTATAAAGAGAAACATGTTTAATTAGCCTAGTGGTTATAAAGAGAAACATGTTTAATTAGCCTAGTGGTTATAAAGATAAACATGTTTAATTAGCCTAATGGTTATAAAGAGAAACATGTTTAATTAGCCTAGTGGTTATAAAGAGAAACATGTTTAATTAGCCTAGTGGTTATAAAGAGAAACATGTTTAATTAGCCTAGTGGTTATAAAGAGAAACATGTTTAATTAGCCTAGTGGTTATAAAGAGAAACATGTTTAATTAGCCTAATGGTTATAAAGAGAAACATGTTTAATTAGCCTAGTGGTTATAAAGAGAAACATGTTTAATTAGCCTAGTGGTTATAAAGAGAAACATGTTTAATTAGCCTAGTGGTTATAAAGAGAAACATGTTTAATTAGCCTAGTGGTTATAAAGAGAAACATGTTTAATTAGCCTAGTGGTTATAAAGAGAAACATGTTTAATTAGCCTAGTGGTTATAAAGAGAAACATGTTTAATTAGCCTAGTGGTTATAAAGAGAAACATGTTTAATTAGCCTAGTGGTTATAAAGAGAAACATGTTTAATTAGCCTAGTGGTTATAAAGAGAAACATGTTTAATTAGCCTAGTGGTTATAAAGAGAAACATGTTTAATTAGCCTAATGGTTATAAAGAGAAACATGTTTAATTAGCCTAGTGGTTATAAAGAGAAACATGTTTAATTAGCCTAGTGGTTATAAAGATAAACATGTTTAATTAGCCTAATGGTTATAAAGAGAAACATGTTTAATTAGCCTAGTGGTTATAAAGAGAAACATGTTTAATTAGCCTAGTGGTTATAAAGAGAAACATGTTTAATTAGCCTAGTGGTTATAAAGAGAAACATGTTTAATTAGCCTAGTGGTTATAAAGAGAAACATGTTTAATTAGCCTAATGGTTATAAAGAGAAACATGTTTAATTAGCCTAGTGGTTATAAAGAGAAACATGTTTAATTAGCCTAGTGGTTATAAAGAGAAACATGTTTAATTAGCCTAGTGGTTATAAAGAGAAACATGTTTAATTAGCCTAGTGGTTATAAAGAGAAACATGTTTAATTAGCCTAGTGGTTATAAAGAGAAACATGTTTAATTAGCCTAGTGGTTATAAAGAGAAACATGTTTAATTAGCCTAGTGGTTATAAAGAGAAACATGTTTAATTAGCCTAGTGGTTATAAAGAGAAACATGTTTAATTAGCCTAATGGTCATAAATATTTAGACATATCATGTGAAATTGACAAAAACAAAGAAATAGGCCTTGTGAAATCATTGTATAAAGAGCGAGAAATACTGTTGCATGTATTATTTCTGGATTGATCATATAGAAATATCAAAACATTCTTTGAACAACTCCAAACCAATTGCATGTGGTGCAGGAACCACAGACCCACTGCCTTTTTCTATTACCATGGCACCTGCTGGTAACTCTTAACTAGTCAGGACAGCTCATGAGGTCTCCTAAATATCTGTCCACTAGGTGGAACTCGGCTGAAGAGGCTTCATGCATCGATTAGATTTTTACCCATAAGAGTAGGAGTAAAATGTCTCTATTCTCAGCACTTACGACACATTTTCTAACGTAGATAACTATCCAAGTAACTTTAGAAGAATGGAACATTCTCTATTTAAACTTTTACCATCAACCGAATAACTTTCATTTTCATGTCGACATTACATTGTTGAACGCTATGTTATGAAATCTGCCAAAAGCATAAAGGCTGGTTTTACAGACGGTCAATCGACATGTCTGTGTAGACCATTGCCGTAGCAACATCATGAACATTCTATTTTGTCGTCCGACATCAAACTTGTCGTAAACACAAAACGACAGCCCCTGCATGACATCATTAGCCCTGTGCTCCAAATAACATACTTTCTCTATTTTAACACCAGTAAAACCATCCGTTTAAAAACACATTGAGGAAATGTCAGCCAGGTTCGTTACTTGCTTGCTAGCTGGCTGGCTAGAACGTTTAAATAATGACCAGAGTATATCCAAAGACTTGTATAACTAATTAAGTGATAATGCCAGAGAAGCCGGTGTTTGGAGGATATATTGGCACAGGTGTCATCGAGGGCTGGAAAATCATGCCAATACATCCTCCAAAAACTGGCTTTGTTGTACCTTTTTTTAAATGGACTTTTCTTTGTATATATCCATAAAAATGATATCGGCTGATTCATGATTTCGACTGGCTAAGAAAAGCTACTGTCGCCTCCAGACTCCCTACACATTGGAACATATTGAAACAATGTTGCAAATGTCAGAGAGACAGACAGCAGGGTTTATACACATCTCTGCTGTTGAAAACTAGATGTTAGTCTAAAAGAAATGTGAGATAATGTCTAGATGCTTTTTGTAGTGGATCAAGTTTATAAACTGCCTGGCTGGGCTGATGAGACAGTGGATTGCGCAGTCAGCTGGAACAGAGTAAATAGCAGCAAAGACGGTTGCAACTACAAAAAAATATTTCAAATTTGGACTAATCAGACCAAAGGACAGATTTCTACCGGTCTAATGTTCATTGCTCGTGTTTCTTGGCCCAAGCAAGTCTCTTCTTATTATTTGTGTCCTTTAATAGTGGTTTCTTTGCAGCAATTCGACCATGAAGGCCTGATTCACACGGTCTCCTCTGAACAGTTAATGTTGAGATGTGTCTGTTACTTGAACTCTGTGAAGCATGTATTTGGGCTGCAATTTCTGAGGCTGGTAACTATAATGAACTTATCCTCAGCAGCAGTGCTAACTCTGGGTCTTCCTTTCCTGTGGAGGTCCTCATGAGAGCCAGTTTCATCATAGCGCTTCATGGTTTTTGCGACTGCACTTGAAGAAACTTTCAAAGTTCTTGACATTTTCCGAGATTGACTGACCTTCGTGTCTTAAAGTAATGATGGACTGTCATTTCTCTTTGCTTATTTGAGCTGTTCTTGCCATTATATAGACTTGGTCTTTTACCAAATCTGTATACCCACCCCTACCTTGTCACAGCAGAACGGATTGGCTCAAACGCATTAAGAAGGAAAGAAATTCCACAAATTAACTTTTAACAAGGCACGCTAGGCAGGGTAGCAATGGATCAGTCCACTCAGACAGGAGCCAATCAGAAAGGTGTCTTGTACACCATGATTTTTTTTTTTTTTTTGCTACTGCTCAACTAAAGAAATCTCTGTTGCCAACAGCCAAACAATGGACCAGTTGACTGAATGGGGTCAGCACTAATGTGTTCTAATCTTTCATTTTATTTTCATTAAATGGAACAGAGTTTATACACTTTAACCAACAACAATTTACGCTGCCTGTGTGAACGCAGTGGAATAGGTGGCAAGGATGGCTCTGATGTTCAAGGAACGAATCACCATCACTCAGTTTTTGTTTTAAAATGACCATTGGCCTCATGGTGAAATCCCTGAGCAGATTCCTTCCTCTCCGGCAACCGCGTTAGGAAGGACACCTGTATATTTGTCTGTGGTGTAAAGTACTTAAGTAAAAATACTTTGAATGTACTACTTTAGTTGTTTTGGGGGGTATCTGTACTCTACTATTTTATATTTTTGAGAACTTTTACTTTTACTTCACTACATTCCTAAAGAAAATAATGTATTTTTTTACTCCTTACATTTTCCCTGACACCCAAAAGTAGTTTTGAATGCTTAGTCGGACAGGAAATGGTCAAATTCACACATCCCTATTCATACCTACTGCCTCTGATCTGGCGGACTCACTAAACACAAATGCATCGTTTGTAAATGATGTCTGACTGTTGGAGTGTGCCCCTGGCTATCCGTAAATGATGTCTGACTGTTGGAGTGTGCCCCTGGCTATCTGTAAATGATGTCTGACTGTTGGAGTGTGCCCCTGGCTATCTGTAAATGATGTCTGACCGTTGGCGTGTGCCCCTGGCTATCCGTAAATGATGTCTGACTGTTGGAGTGTGCCCCTGGCTATCTGTAAATGATGTCTGACTGTTGGAGTGTGCCCCTGGCTATCTGTAAATGATGTCTGACCGTTGGCGTGTGCCCCTGGCTATCTGTAAATGATGTCTGACTGTTGGAGTGTGCCCTGGCTATCTGTAAATGATGTCTGACCGTTGGAGTGTGCCCTGGCTATCTGTAAATGATGTCTGACTGTTGGAGTGTGCCCCTGGCTATCTGTAAATGATGTCTGACCGTTGGAGTGTGCCCCTGGCTATCTGTAAATGATGTCTGACTGTTGGAGTGTGCCCCTGGCTATCTGTAAATGATGTCTGACCGTTGGAGTGTGCCCCTGGCTATCTGTAAATGATGTCTGACTGTTGGAGTGTGCCCCTGGCTATCTGTAAATGATGTCTGACTGTTGGAGTGTGCCCCTGGCTATCTGTAAATGATGTCTGACTGTTGGAGTGTGCCCCTGGCTATCTGTAAATGATGTCTGACTGTTGGAGTGTACCCCTGGCTATCTGTAAATGATGTCTGACTGTTGGAGTGTTGCCCCTGGCTATCTGTAAATTATATAAAAACATTGTGACGTCTGGTTTGCTTAATATAAGGAAGTTTAAATTACTCGTACTTTTACTCTTGATACTTAAGTATATTTTAAAACAAAATACTTTTGGACTTTTACTCAAGTAGTATTTTACTGGGTGACTTTTACTTGAGTCATTTTCTATTAAGGTGTCTTTACTTCTACTCAAGGATGACAATTTGGTACTTTTTCCACCACTGATATTTGTAGTGACTGGGTGTATTGATACACCATCCAAAGTGTAATTAATATCTTCACCAGGCTCAAAAGGATATTCAATTACTAGTATTATTTATTTTTATTCCTAAACTTATTTAGGCTTTCCATAACAAATTGGTTGAATACTTATTGTTCGAATACTTACATTTTAAGCTTTTCACTTTAAATTAATTTGTAGAACTCTAAAACTCTGTAGAACTCTAGAACTCTTTGTAGAATTTGTAGAACTCTAGAACTCTAACAAGATAATTCCACTTTAACATTATGGGGTATTGTATGTAAATTAATTCTGTAACACAAACAATATGGAAAAGATAAAGGGTGTGAATACTTTCTTAAGGTATTCAGACCGCTCAACTTCTTCCAATTTTGTTAGGTTACAGCCTTATTCTGAAATTGATTAAATCGTTTTTCCCCTCATCAATCTACACACAATACCCCATAATGACAAGGTAAAACAACTTATTAGAAATGTTTGCTAATAATTTATATATATATATATTTGAATCCACATTTACATAGGTATTCAGACCCTTTATTCAGTACTTTGTTGAAGCACCTTTGGCAGTGATTACAGCCTCTAGTCTTCTTGGGTATGACACTACAAGCTTGGCACACCTGTATTTTGGGAGTTTCTCCCATTCTTCTCTGCTTGAGGTTGGATAGGGAGCGCTGCTGCACAGCTATTTTCAGGTCTCTCCAGAGATGTTAGATTGGGTCCAAGTCCGGGCTCTGGCTGGGCCACTCAAGGACATTCAGAAAATTGTCCCGAATCCACTCCTGCATTGTCTTGGCTGTGTGCTTAGGGTCATTGTCCTGTTGTAAGGTGAACTTTCACCCCAGTCTGAGGTCCTGAGCGCTCTGGAGTAGGTTGTCATCAAGGATCTCTCTGTACTTTGCCTCGATCCTGACTAGTCTCCCAGGCCCTGCCGCTGAAAAACATTCCCACAGCATGATGCTGCCACCACTATGCTTTACCGTGGGATGGTGCCAGGTTTCCTCCAGACGTGGCACTTGGCATTCAAGCCAAAGAGTTTCATCAGAACAGATAATCTTGTTTCTCATGGTCTGAGAGTCTTTAGGTGCCTTTTGGCAAACTCCAAGCGAGCTGTCATGTGCCTTTTACTGGGGAGTGCTGCGGAGATGGTTGTCCTTCTGGAATATTCTCCCATTTCCACAGAGGAACTCTAGAGCTCTGTCAGTGACCATTGGGTTCTTTGTCACTTCCCTGACCAAGGCGCTTCTGCCCCGATTACTCAGTTTGGTCGGGCAGTCAGCTCTAAGAAGTGTCTTGGTGGTTCTAAACTTCTTCTATTTAAGAATGATGGAGGCCACTGTGTTCTTGGGGACCTTCAATGCTGCAGACATTTCTTGGTACCCTTTCCCAGATCTGTGCCTCGACACAATCCTGTCTCGAGAGCTCTACGAACAATTCCTTCGACCTCATAGCTTGGTTTTTGCTCTGACATGCACTGTCAACCGTGGGACCTTATGTAGACCGATGTGTGCCTTTCCAAATCATGTCCAATCCAATCATCAATCAATTGGATTTACCACAAGTTGACTCCCAAGTTGGATGATCAATGGAAACAGGATGCACCTTAACTCAATTTCAAGTCTCATAGCAAAGGGTCTGAATACTTAGGTACATGTTTTTTAAATTTTTAATAAATGTGCAAAAATTTCAACCTGCTTTCGCTTCGTCATTATGGGGTATTGTGTGTAGATTGCTGAGGATTGTTTATTTATTGAATCCATTTTAGAAAAATGCTGTACCGTAACAAAATGTGGAAAAAGTAAAGGGGTCTGAATATTTCCAGAAGGCACTGTAATACCTCAATATGATGTCACTTCTGTTTGGACAAACTGTATTCACTGTTTGTTTGATTGTCTCTTTCACACAGGAGAGAGACGTGGCAACCGTGGATCTTCTGGGGAGCCTCAATAACAACCTCATCATGCTGACGACCCAGACTGGAGTCTCCCCACATCAAAACACTTCCACAAACAACCACAGAGACATGCAGGGAAGAAACCTCACCACTGCTATGACGGTGGAAAGAGTTTCAGTGTTTTATCAGGCTTGAAAATCCATCAATGCACCCACACTGTAAATAAACCATTCCAATGCTCCAAGTGTGGGAAAGGTTTTGCAAAAAACCACTATCGAAAAATACATGAGAAAACAGTACATGAGCCTCCCACAGAAAGGTCTTACCACTGCTCTGACTGCGGGAAGAGCTGCAGTTTTTTATCAACCTTCAAAAACCATCAAAGAAAACACACAAGAGAGAAACCATTCCAATGCTCCAAGTGCAAGAAAAGTTTTACTCAGAAATCCACTCTGAAAGCACACGAGCAAACACACATTCATGCCGCAGAAAGGCCTTACCAATGCTCCTACTGCGAGAAGAAGTTTTGTATTTCGGTGTCCTTTAATTTCCATATGAGAATGCATACTGAAGAGAAACCATTCCAATGTTCAGACTGCGGAATGCGGTTCATTCAAGCCTATTTACTGAAATCACACAAGTTTAAACACAAGCCCACTGAAGAAAAGCCCTTCAGCTGCTCAGAATGTGGTGTGGGTTTTGCCACGAAAGGTAGTGTCAAATTTCACCAGCTGATGCACAACCCAAGAGAGAGACCTTACCGCTGTTCTGAGTGTGGTCATTGTTTCTCTCATCTGATATATCTGAAGAAACACCAGAAGAGACACAGTAAAGAGAAGTCCATTGTCTGTGAGGTGTGCGGGAAGACCTTCAACCATCCAAGCAACTTCAGAACGCACATGAAGATACATCTCAGTTCAATTCTTTGGTGATTCACCAGCGAACACACACCGGAGTGAAACCTTACCCATGCTTGGTCTGTGGGAAGAGCTTCAGTCGGTCACAAAACCTGGCTGCACACAAGAGAACTCATACTGGAGAGAAGCCTCACGCCTGTGATCAGTGTGGGAAGAGGTTTTCCCGAACCGACGCACTGGCTGTACACAAGCGCACTCACACTGGAGAGAAGCCTTACAGCTGTGATATATGCAGGGAGACATTCACCTATTTAGTAGCCATGCTGAAACATAAGAATGGACATGGACGTCCTGCAGGTGATGTACTCTGTGCTGAATGTCCTCAGGACGATTCCAGCCCTGTCTATGAATAGAGAACTTTGTTTAACTTGCAGAAGACCTCAATTTGTTGTCTTACTTACAATCTAACCCCCAGAGAGAGAGAGACACAAACACTCACACACGCAGACAAACCCAGAGGGCGGCAGGTAGCCTAGCGGTTAAGAGCGTTCGACCGGTAACAGAAATATCGCTGGTTCGAATCCCTGAGTCAGCAAAGGTTATAAGGAAGAAAATCTGCTGTTCTGCCCTTGAGCCACTTAGCCCCCATCAACTGCTCCCTGGGCACACATGACGTGGATTAAGGCAGCCCGCCGCACCTCTGTGATTCAGAGGGTTTAGATGTGGAAGGTTGAAGGCATTTAGTGGTGCAACTGGCTAGTTATCCCTCATTTCCTTTCCACCCAGAGGAATTGAGAGCACAGAGTGGTTACTGTGAGTTTTGAGAGTAGTTACTCTGGTCTTTGAGAGTGGTTACTGTGGTTTTTGAAAGCAAGGATTGTGGCTTTAAATAGTCTGAAATCATAATGTTGTGTTGTATACATACACACCTGACAGGTGTAGGATCAGGTTCCTCTCCCCCAAATCTCCCCCAAATCCTATCTTTTAGCATTAGTGGGGAAAATGCTAAACTGACACAAGATCAGCATCTAGGGGCAACTTCACCCTACACTCACCTCTTCCCTGGGGGCTATTCCAGATAGCAGATTCATTGAGGTACTTGTCAGGATTTGGCCAGGGTTGTTCCGGTTTTTGGTCACTAGATGCCCCCATTGTGCCTTTTGACCTTTTGTTTTCCCTTGATCCCCATTATTATTTGCACCTGTGCCTCGTTTCCCCTGATTGTATTTAAACCCTTTGTTTTCCTCAGTTCTGTGCTCTGTGTTTGTATGTTAGCAACCAGCCCTAGTACTCTGTGTACTCTTGTTGATTCCGGTGGACTCGCTTGAGGAATTCTGTTTTTTTGTTCTTGTTTGTTTGTTTTTTGAGTATCTTTTGAGGCTTTTTGTGCTATACCTTTCACCTTGTGGATTTACCTTTTTGTCTTGGAGGATTACCTTTGTTCTTATGGAATTCCTTTTGAGGTTATGGAGTTACATGTTTTCCTGAAGAACTTCACTTTTTACTTCATTAAATACACGGTCTCAAGTACTGCTGTGTCTGCCTCATCTTCTGGGTTCTGCTGACTATTCGTGGCTCAGTTGGTTAAGTGACTGTTTCTCACTCCGGAGACCCGGGTTCGTAACCGGGTCCTGACAGTACTGTCCTAAATATTCTCAACTATCATAATTTTTTTGACAAATATAGACTTGAAATTGGCATAGTAATAGTAGTACATATACAGGAAGGGAGTGGCTTCCGTCTGGCAACTCTACCATAAAGGAGTGCTGCAGAGATAGTTGTCCTTCTGGAAGGTTCTCCCATCGCCACAGAGGAACTCTGGAGCTCTGTCAGTGTGACCATCAGGTTCTTGGTCAGTTCCAAGACCAAGGCCCTTCTGCCCCAACCTCAGTTTGTTCGGGCGGCCAGCTCTAGGAAGTGTCTTGGTGGTTCCAAACTTCTTCCATTTCAGAATAATGGAGGCCAATGTGTTCTTGGGGACCTTCAATGCTGCAGACATTGTTTGGTACCGGTCCCCAGATCTGTGCCTCGACACAATCCTGTCTTGGAGCTCTACGGACAATTCCTTCGACCTCATGGCTTGGTTTTTGCTCTGACATGCACTGTCAACTGTGGGACCTTATATAGACAGGTGTGTGCCTTTCCAAATCATGTCCAATCATTTGAATTTACCACAGGTGGACTACATTTAAATTGTAGAAACATCTCAAGGATGATCAATGGAAACAGGATGCACCTGAGCTTAATTTTGATTCTCATAGCAGTGGGTCTGAATACTTATGTAAATAAGGTATATCTGTTTTTTATATTTTTTATATAAGTTTGCAAAGATTTGTAAAACCTATTTTCGCTTTGTCATTATGAGGTATTGTGTGTAGGTTGATGAGGAAAATATTTTATTTAATCGATTTTAGAATAAGGTTGTGACGTAATAAATGTGGAGAAATCAAGGGGTCTGAATACTTTCCTGAACTGAATGCGCTGTACATTCACACACAAACAATGCAACGCCATGGCTAAAGCTGGCTCCTAATTACTGATTACAATTATTTGACGAGCAAGCTTTTTTATTTTTATGTTGCTTAAACATACCTAGTATTACATTAACATCATGGACATTGTGACTCAAATCATTTCAAATACTTTATCTGGGCTTGATTGAGTTTGACTGACGTATGTATAGCTGTAAAATAAGATAAGGACTGCAAGGGATTATGGATGTGTAAGTAGGTGGCAAGGTTGGCTCCGCTGTTCAAGGATAGAATCACCGCGCTCATTGCGCTGTAAAATCCTGGAGGAATTTGGGTAAAATTCAGATTCAATGGAATCGGAGGAGCAGGGAATGTGTTGTTTCCATAGCGATTACCACAATCTGGTTTGCATTGAACTGTTCTGTGTTTAACTCCCTGTGACATCAACTAGTCAAAATGTAAAACCTGTTGTTTAACAAATACAATAGGGCCTTCAAAAAGTTGGGGCTGACTTATCACCTCAGTATTCGGTACTAACACAAAGTTGGTGCTGACTTATCAGCTCAGTATTCGGTACTAACACAAAGTTGGTGCTGACTTATCACCTCAGTATTCGGTACTAACACAAAGTTGGTGCTGACTTATCAACTCAGTATTCGGTACTAACACAAAGTTGGTGCTGACTTATCACCTCAGTATTCGGCACTAACACAAAGTTGGTGCTGACTTATCACCTCAGTATTCGGTACTAACACAAAGTTGGTGCTGACTTATCACCTCAGTATTCGGTACTAACACAAAGTTGGTGCTGACTTATCAACTCAGTATTCGGTACTAACACAAAGTTGGTGCTGACTTATCACCTCAGTATTCGGCACTAACACAAAGTTGGTGCTGACTTATCACCTCAGTATTCGGTACTAACACAAAGTTGGTGCTGACTTATCACCTCAGTATTCGGTACTAACACAAAGTTGGTGCTGACTTATCAACTCAGTATTCGGTACTAACACAAAGTTGGTGCTGACTTATCAACTCAGTATTCGGTACTAACACAAAGTTGGTGCTGACTTATCAGCTCAGTATTCGGTACTAACACAAAGTTGGTGCTGACTTATCAGCTCAGTATTCGGTACTAACACAAAGTTGGTGCTGACTTATCAGCTCAGTATTCGGTACTAACACAAAGTTGGTGCTGACTTATCACCTCAGTATTCGGTACTAACACAAAGTTGGTGCTGACTTATCAGCTCAGTATTCGGTACTAACACAAAGTTGGTGCTGACTTATCAGCTCAGTATTCGGTACTAACACAAAGTTGGTGCTGACTTATCAGCTCAGTATTCGGCACTAACACATTTACTTGGATCTACTCCAATTCTGAACAGTGTTCCACATAATGGAAACAGATTATTGTTTTAGATGACATTACCTTCTTATTTAAATCACTGGTATATTCAAACTATCCAATTGTATTATAACAATTGGAAATGGTCAAAAACGTATCTTATATCTGCCCCAAATTTTCCCACTGTGTTCCTTACAGCCTGTTTGAGTTCAGTACCACTCACTTTCACTGGCGGCGTATCTATTTGTCCACAGGAAGCTTATCTATTTGTCCACAGGAAGCTTATCTATTTGTCCACAGGAAGCTTATCTATTTGTCCACATGAAGCTTATCTATTTGTCCACAGGAAGCTTATCTATTTGTCCACAGGAAGCTTATCTATTTGTCCACAGGAAGCTTATCTATTTGTCCACATGAAGCTTATCTATTTGTCCACAGGAAGCTTATCTATTTGTCCACGTGAAGCTTATCTATTTGTCCACAGGAAGCTTATCTATCTGTTCACAGGAAGCTTATCTTTAACCCAAACACCAGATGGCAGCCTCTAGTTTAATATCAGTCCTCTAGTTTAATATCAGTCCTCTAGTTTAATATCAGTCCCAATGCTCAATCCCTCTGTCATGTGACCTTGTATTGAAACCTTTACTTCTTCAAATGACTAAGATATTGCATTATTAGAGTGCGATCTGAAAGCCACTAATATTACCATTCACTTTGTTACTTTCACTAGTCTCCATATCTGTTTCCTTCAACTAGGAGCCTCCCTTTCTTCCCAATAGGAAAGACCCTCTCAATCACTACTACTAATGCACATAGATCACACTCAAACTATGTTCTGCTTTTACACCTATTGTAAGGTTTAAAAACAAACATGATAACGTTCTCCTTATTGGAAGGCATTGGTTGCATTTTAGTCTAACCTAACATTGTTACTTTCTGCTTCGCACTCATTAAACATCTTATTTTGAGATTGATCTGTAACGTACCGAAATGATAAACTACACCAGCCAACTCAGAAGGGGAGATGTAAAACTTTGGAGGGAGCTTCCTTTTTAAGGTAGCTCTCGAGACTAGAGTTTCTTTCTGGGATCAACAGTTATTATAAAGGAATCTGCCTCTCATACTGATCAGTGCCAATGGAAGCAGCTTTACCCATGTCAGGCATGTTTCACCAATTTGTTTAATAAATGTTATTTTCAGAGTTTGGTTCAACGTTGTTAGTCATGTACAACCCCACCACCTGTGAAATGTTTTGCAAACACAGTAAAAACCCTACTGTACATAAATGTATCTATTTACAAGCGCCACCATCCCTCCTTTTTTAAAATCTTTATCTTACCAGGCAAGTCAGTTAAGAACAAATTCTTATTTTCAATGACGGCCTAGGAACAGATTTGTACCTTGTCAGCTCGTGGGTTTGAACTTGCAACCTTCCAGTTACTAGTCCAACGCTCTAACCACTAGGCTACCCTGCTGCCCCACGACACATGGTCTTGACTATGTGGCAAGAAATTGGAAAGTACAACGTGGCATGGATGGTCTGCTCCAGTGGTCCGGCCATACACGCCAGGCGTCCTTCTCTGATGCATCAGCCGTTGCCTGCAAACCAATGATGTCATTCGTGGCAGCAGGAACAGCTGCCATCTGTAGGAGGGAAATACAAGATGAAGCAGCCATTTTAGCTGTGCAGTCAGCATTAGCGTTCCCCAGAGAAAGTTTATCGTTAGAGGAAGAATGTGCCCGACTTGATTATAGAAACAGAGGACGGCAGCTGGACAGACTGTAAGAGACAAAACAAGATTACTGTGTGCAATCTGTTTTCTAGACGAGGTCAAAACCCCTCTATTCTTCCACAATGTTACAAAAATAATGCACTATACCAAATGCATATCTACTGTCAGTGTAAATGTTAACAGAGCTCTCTACTGTCAGTGTAAATGTTAACAGAGCTCTATCTACTGTCAGTGTAAATGTTAACAGAGCTCTCTCTACTGTCAGTGTAAATGTTAACAGAGCTCTCTCTACTGTCAGTGTAAATGTTAACAGAGCTCTCTACTGTCAGTGTAAATGTTAACAGAGCTCTCTCTCTACTGTCAGTGTAAATGTTAACAGAGCTCTCTCTACTGTCAGTGTAAATGTTAACAGAGCTCTCTCTGCTGTCAGTGTAAATGTTAACAGAGCTCTATCTACTGTCAGTGTAAATGTTAACAGAGCTCTCTGTACTGTCAGTGTAAATGTTAACAGAGCTCTCTACTGTCAGTGTAAATGTTAACAGAGCTCTCTCTACTGTCAGTGTAAATGTTAACAGAGCTCTACTGTCAGTGTAAATGTTAACAGAGCTCTATCTACTGTCAGTGTAAATGTTAACAGAGCTCTCTCTACTGTCAGTGTAAATGTTAACAGAGCTCTCTCTACTGTCTGTGTAAATGTTAACAGAGCTCTCTCTACTGTCAGTGTAAATGTTAACAGAGCTCTCTCTACTGTCAGTGTAAATGTTAACAGAGCTCTCTACTGTCAGTGTAAATGTTAACAGAGCTCTATCTACTGTCAGTGTAAATGTTAACAGAGCTCTCTCTACTGTCAGTGTAAATGTTAACATAGCTCTATCTACTGTCAGTGTAAATGTTAACAGCTCTCTCTACTGTCAGTGTAAATGTTAACAGAGCTCTATCTACTGTCAGTGTAAATGTTAACAGCTCTCTCTACTGTCAGTGTAAATGTTAACAGAGCTCTCTACTGTCAGTGTAAATGTTAACAGAGCTCTCTACTGTCAGTGTAAATGTTAACAGAGCTCTCTACTGTCAGTGTAAATAATAGAGATCTGTTAACAGAGCTCTCTCTACTGTCAGTGTAAATGTTAACAGAGCTCTCTACTGTCAGTGTAAATGTTAGCAGAGCTCTCTCTACTGTCAGTGTAAATGTTAACAGAGCTCTCTACTGTCAGTGTAAATGTTAGCAGAGCTCTATCTACTGTCAGTGTAAATGTTAGCAGAGCTCTCTCTACTGTCAGTGTAAATGTTAACAGAGCTCTCTCCACTGTCAGTGTAAATGTTAACAGCTCTCTCTACTGTCAGTGTAAATGTTAACAGAGCTCTCTCTCTACTGTCAGTGTAAATGTTAACAGAGCTCTTATCTACAGTCAGTGTAAATGTTAACAGAGCTCTCTACTGTCAGTGTAAATGTTAACAGAGCTCTCTCTACTGTCAGTGTAAATGTTAACATTTACACTGACAGCAGAGAGAGCTCTGTTAACAGAGCTCTATCTACTGTCAGTGTAAATGTTAACAGAGCTCTCTGTACTGTCAGTGTAAATGTTAACAGAGCTCTCTACTGTCAGTGTAAATGTTAACAGAGCTCTCTCTACTGTCAGTGTAAATGTTAACAGAGCTCTACTGTCAGTGTAAATGTTAACAGAGCTCTCTCCACTGTCAGTGTAAATGTTAACAGAGCTCTATCTACTGTCAGTGTAAATGTTAACAGAGCTCTATCTACTGTCAGTGTAAATGTTAACAGAGCTCTCTCTACTGTCAGTGTAAATGTTAACAGAGCTCTCTCTACTGTCAGTGTAAATGTTAACAGAGCTCTATCTACTGTCAGTGTAAATGTTAACAGAGCTCTCTCTACTGTCAGTGTAAATGTTAACAGAGCTCTCTCTACTGTCAGTGTAAATGTTAACAGAGCTCTCTCTACTGTCAGTGTAAATGTTAACAGAGCTCTCTACTGTCAGTGTAAATTTTAACAGAGCTCTATCTACTGTCAGTGTAAATGTTAACAGAGCTCTCTCTACTGTCAGTGTAAATGTTAACATAGCTCTCTACTGTCAGTGTAAATTTTAACAGAGCTCTATCTACTGTTAGTGTAAATGTTAACAGAGCTCTCTACTGTCAGTGTAAATAATAGAGATCTGTTAACAGAGCTCTCTCTACTGTCAGTGTAAATGTTAACAGAGCTCTCTACTGTCAGTGTAAATGTTAGCAGAGCTCTCTCTACTGTCAGTGTAAATGTTAACAGAGCTCTCTCTACTGTCAGTGTAAATGTTAACAGAGCTCTCTCTACTGTCAGTGTAAATGTTAACAGAGCTCTCTCTACTGTCAGTGTAAATGTTAACAGAGCTCTCTACTGTCAGTGTAAATGTTAACAGAGCTCTATCTACTGTCAGTGTAAATGTTAACAGAGCTCTCTACTGTCAGTGTAAATAATAGAGATCTGTTAACAGAGCTCTCTCTACTGTCAGTGTAAATGTTAACAGAGCTCTCTACTGTCAGTGTAAATGTTAGCAGAGCTCTCTCTACTGTCAGTGTAAATGTTAACAGAGCTCTCTCTACTGTCAGTGTAAATGTTAACAGAGCTCTCTCTACTGTCAGTGTAAATGTTAACAGAGCTCTCTCTACTGTCAGTGTAAATGTTAACAGAGCTCTCTACTGTCAGTGTAAATGTTAACAGAGCTCTCTACTGTCAGTGTAAATGTTAACAGAGCTCTCTACTGTCAGTGTAAATGTTAACAGAGCTCTCTCTACTGTCAGTGTAAATGTTAACAGAGCTCTACTGTCAGTGTAAATGTTAACAGAGCTCTACTGTCAGTGTAAATGTTAACAGAGCTCTCTCTACTGTCAGTGTAAATGTTAACAGAGCTCTATCTACTGTCAGTGTAAATGTTAACGGAACTCTACTGTCAGTGTAAATGTTAACAGAGCTGTCCTTGGCCAAAATACACAAACTCTAGTCAAGCCAAATAGTTCTGCTGCCTGTGCAGTCGACCAAAGAAATGAAGTCTGGATTGTCTAACGGGGTGTCTCTTGAGTCCAACCTATGGCTTACAATCAACTACAGTCATGGTCTTCACCGGCATCTGCTGTAGGGAGAAGAGTTGAAGGGGTTAAGAATTGTACATGGTTTCAGAGTAACATAAGGGACATTGTCAACAGGATAGTTTTGCAGGTTTTTTCCTGTGTAATAATTGTGTGTACAGCATGAGGCACATGTACGGTCAGAGGAGACATTGCCACAATATCAGAACTTGGCAAAAACAGTCCAGGCCAACTTCAGTCTCCATCTTTCTCCCATAAACACAGTCCTACTGTTTAAATGTTAATTAATTGCCTCTAATCTATCTTTGGAGAGGGCGCGACCCTCAGAAGTAATGTCATGACCCAAATATTTAACGGCGCTCCAGCATAATTGCATTTTGATAGATTACAAAAATAAATTACAGACAATTAAAGCTTTCCCTAAACCTGTTATGCCCTCTCCAAAAATGATTAACAGAGCTGTTATGCCCTCTCCACTGTCAATTAAAGTAAATCTGTTATGCCCTCTCCAAATATAGATTACAGACAATTAAAGCTTTCCCTAAATCTGTTATGCCCTCTCCAAAATAGATTACAGACAATTAAAGCTTTCCCTAAATCTGCCCTCTCCAAAAATATCTCTCCAAAAATAGATTACAGACAATTAAAGCTTTCCCTAAATCTACTGTCAGTGTAAATGTTAACAGAGCTCTCTACTGTCAGTGTAAATGTTAACAGAGCTCTCTCTACTGTCAGTGTAAATGTTAACAGAGCTCTCTACTGTCAGTGTAAATGTTAACAGAGCTCTACTGTCAGTGTAAATGTTAACAGAGCTCTCTCTACTGTCAGTGTAAATGTTAACAGAGCTCTACTGTCAGTGTAAATGTTAACAGAGCTCTATCTACTGTCAGTGTAAATGTTAACAGAGCTCTCTACTGTCAGTGTAAATGTTAACAGAGCTCTCTACTGTCAGTGTAAATGTTAACAGAGCTCTCTGTACTGTCAGTGTAAATGTTAACAGAGCTCTCTCTACTGTCAGTGTAAATGTTAACAGAGCTCTACTGTCAGTGTAAATGTTAACAGAGCTCTATCTACTGTCAGTGTAAATGTTAACAGCTCTCTCTACTGTCAGTGTAAATGTTAACAGAGCTCTCTCTACTGTCAGTGCAAATGTTAACAGAGCTCTATCTACTGTCAGTGTAAATGTTAACAGAGCTCTCTACTGTCAGTGTAAATGTTAACAGAGCTCTCTATTGTCAGTGTAAATAATAGAGATCTGTTAACAGAGCTCTCTCTACTGTCAGTGTAAATGTTAACAGAGCTCTCTACTGTCAGTGTAAATGTTAGCAGAGCTCTCTCTACTGTCAGTGTAAATGTTAACAGAGCTCTCTACTGTCAGTGTAAATGTTAGCAGAGCTCTCTCTACTGTCAGTGTAAATGTTAACAGAGCTCTCTACTGTCAGTGTAAATGTTAACAGAGCTCTCTCTACTGTCAGTGTAAATGTTAACAGAGCTCTCTCTACTGTCAGTGTAAATGTTAACAGAGCTCTACTGTCAGTGTAAATGTTAACAGAGCTCTCTACTGTCAGTGTAAATGTTAACAGAGCTCTCTCTACTGTCAGTGTAAATGTTAACAGAGCTCTACTGTCAGTGTAAATGTTAACAGAGCTCTATCTACTGTCAGTGTAAATGTTAACAGAGCTCTCTACTGTCAGTGTAAATGTTAACAGAGCTCTCTACTGTCAGTGTAAATGTTAACAGAGCTCTCTGTACTGTCAGTGTAAATGTTAACAGAGCTCTCTCTACTGTCAGTGTAAATGTTAACAGAGCTCTACTGTCAGTGTAAATGTTAACAGAGCTCTATCTACTGTCAGTGTAAATGTTAACAGAGCTCTCTCTACTGTCAGTGTAAATGTTAACAGAGCTCTCTCTACTGTCAGTGTAAATGTTAACAGAGCTCTCTCTACTGTCAGTGTAAATGTTAACAGAGCTCTCTCTACTGTCAGTGTAAATGTTAACAGAGCTCTACTGTCAGTGTAAATGTTAACAGAGCTCTACTGTCAGTGTAAATGTTAACAGAGCTCTCTCTACTGTCAGTGTAAATGTTAACAGAGCTCTCTACTGTCAGTGTAAATGTTAACAGAGCTCTACTGTCAGTGTAAATGTTAACAGAGCTCTCTCTCTACTGTCAGTGTAAATGTTAACAGAGCTCTACTGTCAGTGTAAATGTTAACAGAGCTCTACTGTCAGTGTAAATGTTAACAGAGCTCTCTACTGTCAGTGTAAATGTTAACAGAGCTCTCTCTACTGTCAGTGTAAATGTTAACAGAGCTCTCTCTACTGTCAGTGTAAATGTTAACAGAGCTCTACTGTCAGTGTAAATGTTAACAGAGCTCTACTGTCAGTGTAAATGTTAACAGAGCTCGCTCTACTGTCAGTGTAAATGTTAACAGAGCTCTCTACAGTCAGTGTAAATGTTAACAGAGCTCTACTGTCAGTATAAATGTTAACAGAGCTCTCTACTGTCAGTGTAAATGTTAACAGAGCTCTCTACTGTCAGTGTAAATGTTAACAGAGCTCTCTCTACTGTCAGTGTAAATGTTAACAGAGCTCTACTGTCAGTGTAAATGTTAACAGAGCTCTCTCTACTGTCAGTGTAAATGTTAACAGAACTCTACTGTCAGTGTAAATGTTAACAGAGCTCTACTGTCTGTGTAAATGTTAACAGAGCTCTCTCTACTGTCAGTGTAAATGTTAACAGAACTCTACTGTCAGTGTAAATGTTAACAGAGCTCTCTCTACTGTCAGTGTAAATGTTAACAGAGCTCTCTACTGTCAGTGTAAATGTTAACAGAGCTCTCTACTGTCAGTGTAAATGTTAACAGAGCTCTCTCTACTGTCAGTGTAAATGTTAACAGAGCTCTCTCTACTGTCCGTGTAAATGTTAACTGAGCTCTCTCTACTGTCAGTGTAAATGTTAACAGAACTCTACTGTCAGTGTAAATGTTAACAGAGCTCTCTCTACTGTCAGTGTAAATGTTAACAGAACTCTCTACTGTCAGTGTAAATGTTAACAGAGCTCTCTACTGTCAGTGTAAATGTTAACAGAGCTCTATCTACTGTCAGTGTAAATGTTAACAGAGCTCTATCTACTGTCAGTGTAAATGTTAACAGAGCTCTCTACTGTCAGTGTAAATGTTAACAGAGCTCTCTCTACTGTCAGTGTAAATGTTAACAGAGCTCTACTGTCAGTGTAAATGTTAACAGAGCTCTACTGTCAGTGTAAATGTTAACAGCTCTCTCTACTGTCAGTGTAAATGTTAACAGAGCTCTCTACTGTCAGTGTAAATGTTAACAGAGCTCTCTCTACTGTCAGTGTAAATGTTAACAGAGCTCTCTACTGTCAGTGTAAATGTTAACAGAGCTCTCTACTATCAGTGTAAATGTTAACAGAGCTCTATCTACTGTCAGTGTAAATGTTAACAGAGCTCTCTACTGTCAGTGTAAATGTTAACAGAGCTCTCTACTGTCAGTGTAAATGTTAACAGAGCTCTCTCTCCTGTCAGTGTAAATGTTAACAGAGCTCTCTACTGTCAGTGTAAATGTTAACAGAGCTCTACTGTCAGTGTAAATGTTAACAGAGCTCTCTACTGTCAGTGTAAATGTTAACAGAGCTCTCTCTACTGTCAGTGTAAATGTTAACAGAGCTCTCTCTACTGTCAGTGTAAATGTTAACAGAACTCTACTGTCAGTGTAAATGTTAACAGAGCTCTCTACTGTCAGTGTAAATGTTAACAGAGCTCTCTACTGTCAGTGTAAATGTTAACAGAGCTCTCTACTGTCAGTGTAAATGTTAACAGAGCTCTCTACTGTCAGTGTAAATGTTAACAGAGCTCTCTACTGTCCGTGTAAATGTTAACAGAGCTCTCTCTACTGTCAGTGTAAATGTTAACAGAGCTCTCTCTACTGTCAGTGTAAATGTTAACAGAGCTCTACTGTCAGTGTAAATGTTAACAGAGCTCTACTGTCAGTGTAAATGTTAACAGAGCTCTCTCTACTGTCAGTGTAAATGTTAACAGAGCTCTCTACTGTCAGTGTAAATGTTAACAGAGCTCTACTGTCAGTGTAAATGTTAACAGAGCTCTCTCTACTGTCAGTGTAAATGTTAACAGAGCTCTACTGTCAGTGTAAATGTTAACAGAGCTCTACTGTCAGTGTAAATGTTAACAGAGCTCTCTCTACTGTCAGTGTAAATGTTAACAGAGCTCTCTCTACTGTCAGTGTAAATGTTAACAGAGCTCTCTCTACTGTCAGTGTAAATGTTAACAGAGCTCTACTGTCAGTGTAAATGTTAACAGAGCTCTACTGTCAGTGTAAATGTTAACAGAGCTCTCTACTGTCAGTGTAAATGTTAACAGACCTCTCTACTGTCAGTGTAAATGTTAACAGAGCTCTACTGTCAGTGTAAATGTTAACAGAGCTCTCTACTGTCAGTGTAAATGTTAACAGAGCTCTCTACTTTCAGTGTAAATGTTAACAGAGCTCTCTCTACTGTCAGTGTAAATGTTAAGAGAGCTCTCTCTACTGTCAGTGTAAATGTTAACAGAGCTCTACTGTCAGTGTAAATGTTAACAGAGCTCTCTACTGTCAGTGTAAATGTTAACAGAGCTCTCTACTGTCAGTGTAAATGTTAACAGAGCTCTCTACTGTCAGTGTAAATTTTAACAGAGCTCTATCTACTGTCAGTGTAAATGTTAACAGAGCTCTCTCTACTGTCAGTGTAAATGTTAACATAGCTCTATCTACTGTCAGTGTAAATGTTAACAGCTCTCTCTACTGTCAGTGTAAATGTTAACAGAGCTCTATCTACTGTCAGTGTAAATGTTAACAGCTCTCTCTACTGTCAGTGTAAATGTTAACAGAGCTCTCTCTACTGTCAGTGCAAATGTTAACAGAGCTCTATCTACTGTCAGTGTAAATGTTAACAGAGCTCTCTACTGTCAGTGTAAATGTTAACAGAGCTCTCTACTGTCAGTGTAAATAATAGAGATCTGTTAACAGAGCTCTCTCTACTGTCAGTGTAAATGTTAACAGAGCTCTCTACTGTCAGTGTAAATGTTAGCAGAGCCTCTCTACTGTCAGTGTAAATGTTAACAGAGCTCTCTACTGTCAGTGTAAATGTTAGCAGAGCTCTCTACTGTCAGTGTAAATGTTAACAGAGCTCTCTACTGTCAGTGTAAATGTTAACAGAGCTCTCTACTGTCAGTGTAAATGTTAACAGAGCTCTCTCTACTGTCAGTGTAAATGTTAACAGAGCTCTACTGTCAGTGTAAATGTTAACAGAGCTCTCTCTACTGTCAGTGTAAATGTTAACAGAGCTCTCTACTGTCAGTGTAAATGTTAACAGAGCTCTCTACTGTCAGTGTAAATGTTAACAGAGCTCTCTACTGTCAGTGTAAATGTTAACAGAGCTCTATCTACTGTCAGTGTAAATGTTAACAGAGCTCTCTGTACTGTCAGTGTAAATGTTAACAGAGCTCTCTCTACTGTCAGTGTAAATGTTAACAGAGCTCTACTGTCAGTGTAAATGTTAACAGAGCTCTATCTACTGTCAGTGTAAATGTTAACAGCTCTCTCTACTGTCAGTGTAAATGTTAACAGAGCTCTCTACTGTCAGTGCAAATGTTAACAGAGCTCTATCTACTGTCAGTGTAAATGTTAACAGAGCTCTACTGTCAGTGTAAATGTTAACAGAGCTCTCTATTGTCAGTAAATAATAGAGATCTGTTAACAGAGCTCTCTACTGTCAGTGTAAATGTTAACAGAGCTCTCTACTGTCAGTGTAAATGTTAACAGAGCTCTCTCTACTGTCAGTGTAAATGTTAACAGAGCTCTCTACTGTCAGTGTAAATGTTAACAGAGCTCTCTCTACTGTCAGTGTAAATGTTAACAGAGCTCTCTACTGTCAGTGTAAATGTTAACAGAGCTCTCTACTGTCAGTGTAAATGTTAACAGAGCTCTCTCTACTGTCAGTGTAAATGTTAACAGAGCCTCTACTGTCAGTGTAAATGTTAACAGAGCTCTACTGTCAGTGTAAATGTTAACAGAGCTCTCTACTGTCAGTGTAAATGTTAACAGAGCTCTACTGTCAGTGTAAATGTTAACAGAGCTCTATCTACTGTCAGTGTAAATGTTAACAGAGCTCTCTACTGTCAGTGTAAATGTTAACAGAGCTCTCTACTGTCAGTGTAAATGTTAACAGAGCTCTGTACTGTCAGTGTAAATGTTAACAGAGCTCTCTACTGTCAGTGTAAATGTTAACAGAGCTCTACTGTCAGTGTAAATGTTAACAGAGCTCTATCTACTGTCAGTGTAAATGTTAACAGAGCTCTCTACTGTCAGTGTAAATGTTAACAGAGCTCTCTCTACTGTCAGTGTAAATGTTAACAGAGCTCTCTCTACTGTCAGTGTAAATGTTAACAGAGCTCTCTACTGTCAGTGTAAATGTTAACAGAGCTCTACTGTCAGTGTAAATGTTAACAGAGCTCTCTACTGTCAGTGTAAATGTTAACAGAGCTCTCTACTGTCAGTGTAAATGTTAACAGAGCTCTCTACTGTCAGTGTAAATGTTAACAGAGCTCTACTGTCAGTGTAAATGTTAACAGAGCTCTCTACTGTCAGTGTAAATGTTAACAGAGCTCTACTGTCAGTGTAAATGTTAACAGAGCTCTACTGTCAGTGTAAATGTTAACAGAGCTCTCTCTACTGTCAGTGTAAATGTTAACAGAGCTCTCTACTGTCAGTGTAAATGTTAACAGAGCTCTCTACTGTCAGTGTAAATGTTAACAGAGCTCTACTGTCAGTGTAAATGTTAACAGAGCTCTACTGTCAGTGTAAATGTTAACAGAGCTCTCTACTGTCAGTGTAAATGTTAACAGAGCTCTCTACTGTCAGTGTAAATGTTAACAGAGCTCTACTGTCAGTGTAAATGTTAACAGAGCTCTCTACTGTCAGTGTAAATGTTAACAGAGCTCTCTACTGTCAGTGTAAATGTTAACAGAGCTCTCTACTGTCAGTGTAAATGTTAACAGAGCTCTACTGTCAGTGTAAATGTTAACAGAGCTCTCTACTGTCAGTGTAAATGTTAACAGAGAACTCTACTGTCAGTGTAAATGTTAACAGAGCTCTACTGTCAGTGTAAATGTTAACAGAGCTATCTACTGTCAGTGTAAATGTTAACAGAACTCTACTGTCAGTGTAAATGTTAACAGAGCTCTCTACTGTCAGTGTAAATGTTAACAGAGCTCTCTACTGTCAGTGTAAATGTTAACAGAGCTCTCTACTGTCAGTGTAAATGTTAACAGAGCTCTCTACTGTCAGTGTAAATGTTAACAGAGCTCTCTCTACTGTCAGTGTAAATGTTAACAGAGCTCTACTGTCAGTGTAAATGTTAACAGAACTCTACTGTCAGTGTAAATGTTAACAGAGCTCTCTACTGTCAGTGTAAATGTTAACAGAACTCTACTGTCAGTGTAAATGTTAACAGAGCTCTCTACTGTCAGTGTAAATGTTAACAGAGCTCTCTACTGTCAGTGTAAATGTTAACAGAGCTCTATCTACTGTCAGTGTAAATGTTAACAGAGCTCTACTGTCAGTGTAAATGTTAACAGAGCTCTCTACTGTCAGTGTAAATGTTAACAGAGCTCTACTGTCAGTGTAAATGTTAACAGAGCTCTACTGTCAGTGTAAATGTTAACAGAGCTCTCTCTACTGTCAGTGTAAATGTTAACAGAGCTCTCTACTGTCAGTGTAAATGTTAACAGAGCTCTACTGTCAGTGTAAATGTTAACAGAGCTCTCTACTGTCAGTGTAAATGTTAACAGAGCTCTACTGTCAGTGTAAATGTTAACAGAGCTCTACTGTCAGTGTAAATGTTAACAGAGCTCTCTACTGTCAGTGTAAATGTTAACAGAGCTCTCTACTGTCAGTGTAAATGTTAACAGAGCTCTCTACTGTCAGTGTAAATGTTAACAGAGCTCTCTACTGTCAGTGTAAATGTTAACAGAGCTCTCTACTGTCAGTGTAAATGTTAACAGAGCTCTACTGTCAGTGTAAATGTTAACAGAGCTCTCTCTCTACTGTCAGTGTAAATGTTAACAGAGCTCTCTACTGTCAGTGTAAATGTTAACAGAGCTCTCTACTGTCAGTGTAAATGTTAACAGAACTCTACTGTCAGTGTAAATGTTAACAGAGCTCTCTACTGTCAGTGTAAATGTTAACAGAGCTCTCTACTGTCAGTGTAAATGTTAACAGAGCTCTCTACTGTCAGTGTAAATGTTAACAGAGCTCTCTACTGTCAGTGTAAATGTTAACAGAGCTCTCTCTACTGTCAGTGTAAATGTTAACAGAGCTCTCTACTGTCAGTGTAAATGTTAACAGAGCTCTCTCTACTGTCAGTGTAAATGTTAACAGAGCTCTCTACTGTCAGTGTAAATGTTAACAGAGCTCTCTCTACTGTCAGTGTAAATGTTAACAGAGCTCTACTGTCAGTGTAAATGTTAACAGAGCTCTACTGTCAGTGTAAATGTTAACAGAGCTCTCTACTGTCAGTGTAAATGTTAACAGAGCTCTCTACTGTCAGTGTAAATGTTAACAGAGCTCTACTGTCAGTGTAAATGTTAACAGAGCTCTACTGTCAGTGTAAATGTTAACAGAGCTCTCTACTGTCAGTGTAAATGTTAACAGAGCTCTCTACTGTCAGTGTAAATGTTAACAGAGCTCTACTGTCAGTGTAAATGTTAACAGAGCTCTACTGTCAGTGTAAATGTTAACAGAGCTCTCTACTGTCAGTGTAAATGTTAACAGACCTCTCTACTGTCAGTGTAAATGTTAACAGAACTCTAGTCAGTGTAAATGTTAACAGAGCCTCTACTGTCAGTGTAAATGTTAACAGAGCTCTCTACTGTCAGTGTAAATGTTAACAGAGCTCTACTGTCAGTGTAAATGTTAACAGAGCTCTCTCTACTGTCAGTGTAAATGTTAACAGAGCTCTACTGTCAGTGTAAATGTTAACAGAGCTCTACTGTCAGTGTAAATGTTAACAGAGCTCTCTACTGTCAGTGTAAATGTTAACAGAGCTCTACTGTCAGTGTAAATGTTAACAGAGCTCTCTCTACTGTCAGTGTAAATGTTAACAGAGCTCTACTGTCAGTGTAAATGTTAACAGAGCTCTACTGTCAGTGTAAATGTTAACAGAGCTCTCTCTACTGTCAGTGTAAATGTTAACAGAGCTCTCTACTGTCAGTGTAAATGTTAACAGAGCTCTACTGTCAGTGTAAATGTTAACAGAGCTCTCTACTGTCAGTGTAAATGTTAACAGAACTCTACTGTCAGTGTAAATGTTAACAGACTGTCAGTGTAAATGTTAACAGAGCTCTCTACTGTCAGTGTAAATGTTAACAGAACTCTACTGTCAGTGTAAATGTTAACAGAGCTCTCTACTGTCAGTGTAAATGTTAACAGAGCTCTCTACTGTCAGTGTAAATGTTAACAGAGCTCTCTCTACTGTCAGTGTAAATGTTAACAGAGCTCTCTACTGTCAGTGTAAATGTTAACAGAGCTCTCTACTGTCAGTGTAAATGTTAACAGAACTCTACTGTCAGTGTAAATGTTAACAGAGCTCTCTCTACTGTCAGTGTAAATGTTAACAGAACTCTCTACTGTCAGTGTAAATGTTAACAGAGCTCTCTACTGTCAGTGTAAATGTTAACAGAGCTCTATCTACTGTCAGTGTAAATGTTAACAGAGCTCTCTACTGTCAGTGTAAATGTTAACAGAGCTCTACTGTCAGTGTAAATGTTAACAGAGCTCTACTGTCAGTAAATGTTAACAGAGCTCTACTGTCAGTGTAAATGTTAACAGAGCTCTACTGTCAGTGTAAATGTTAACAGAGCTCTCTACTGTCAGTGTAAATGTTAACAGAGCTCTCTACTGTCAGTGTAAATGTTAACAGAGCTCTCTACTGTCAGTGTAAATGTTAACAGAGCTCTCTACTGTCAGTGTAAATGTTAACAGAGCTCTATCTACTGTCAGTGTAAATGTTAACAGAGCTCTCTACTGTCAGTGTAAATGTTAACAGAGCTCTCTCTACTGTCAGTGTAAATGTTAACAGAGCTCTCTACTGTCAGTGTAAATGTTAACAGAGCTCTCTCTACTGTCAGTGTAAATGTTAACAGAGCTCTACTGTCAGTGTAAATGTTAACAGAGCTCTACTGTCAGTGTAAATGTTAACAGAGCTCTACTGTCAGTGTAAATGTTAACAGAGCTCTATCTACTGTCAGTGTAAAATGTTAACGGAACTCTACTGTCAGTGTAAATGTTAACAGAGCTGTCCTTGGCCAAAATACACAAACTCTAGTCAAGCCAAATAGTTCTGCTGCCTGTGCAATCGACCAAAGAAATGAAGTCTGGATTGTCTAACGGGTGTCTCTTGAGTCCAACCTATGGCTTACAATCAACTACAGTCATGGTCTTCACCGGCATCTGCTGTAGGAGAAGAGTTGAAGGGTTAAGAATTGTACATGGTTTCAGAGTAACATAAGGGACATTGTCAACAGGATAGTTTTGCAGGTTTTTTCCTGTGTAATAATTGTGTGCACAGCATGAGGCACATGTACGGTCAGAGGAGACATTGCCACAATATCAGAACTTGGCAAAACAGTCCAGGCCAACTTCACTCGTCTCCATCTTTCTCCCATAAACACAGTCCGGCAGCGTTTGAACGATTAATTGCCTCTAATCTATCTTTGGAGAGGGCGCGACCCTCAGAAGTAATGTCATGACCCAAATATTTAACGGCGCTCCAGCATAATTGCATTTTGATAGAT
>NW_025747648.1:0-7500 GCF_021184085.1 Oncorhynchus gorbuscha
CAGGACAGTCATACAGTAGAACATCCAGGACAGTCATACAGTAGAACATCCAGGACAGTCATACAGTAATACATCCAGAACAGTCATACAGTAGAACATCCAGGACAGTCATACAGTAGTACATCCAGGACAGTCATACAGTAGAACATCCAGGACAGTCATACAGTAGAACATCCAGGACAGTCATACAGTAATACATCCAGAACAGTCATACAGTAGTACATCCAGGACAGTCATACAGTAGAACATCCAGGACAGTCATACAGTAGAACATCCAGGACAGTCATACAGTAATACATCCAGAACAGTCATACAGTAGAACATCCAGGACAGTCATACAGTAATACATCCAGAACAGTCATACAGTAGAACATCCAGGACAGTCATACAGTAGAACATCCAGGACAGTCATACAGTAGGACATCCAGGACAGTCATACAGTAATACATCCAGGACAGTCATACAGTAGAACATCCAGGACAGTCATACAGTAATGAATTTGGGGACAGTCATACAGTAATATATCCAGGACAGTCATACAGTAATACATCCAGGACAGTCATACAGTAATACATCCAGGACAGTCATACAGTAGGACATCCAGGACAGTCATACAGTAGAACATCTAGGACAGTCATACAGTAGTACATCCAGGACAGTCATACAGTAGTGCACCCAGGACAGTCATACAGTAGAACATCCAGGACAGTCATACAGTAATACATCCAGAACAGTCATACAGTAGTACATCCAGGACAGTCATACAGTAGAACATCCAGGACAGTCATACAGTAGAACATCCAGGACAGTCATACAGTAATACATCCAGAACAGTCATACAGTAGAACATCCAGGACAGTCATACAGTAATACATCCAGAACAGTCATACAGTAGAACATCCAGGACAGTCATACAGTAGAACATCCAGGACAGTCATACAGTAATACATCCAGAACAGTCATACAGTAGAACATCCAGGACAGTCATACAGTAATACATCCAGAACAGTCATACAGTAGAACATCCAGGACAGTCATACAGTAGAACATCCAGGACAGTCATACAGTAGGACATCCAGGACAGTCATACAGTAATACATCCAGGACAGTCATACAGTAGAACATCCAAGACAGTCATACAGTAATGAATTTGGGGACAGTCATACAGTAATATATCCAGGACAGTCATACAGTAATACATCCAGGACAGTCATACAGTAATACATCCAGGACAGTCATACAGTAGGACATCCAGGACAGTCATACAGTAGAACATCTAGGACAGTCATACAGTAGTACATCCAGGACAGTCATACAGTAGAACATCCAGGACAGTCATACAGTAGAACATCCAGGACAGTCATACAGTAATGAATTTGGGGACAGTCATACAGTAGTATATCCAGGACAGTCATACAGTAGAACATCCAGGACAGTCATACAGTAGAACATCCAGGACAGTCATACAGTAATGAATTTGGGGACAGTCATACAGTAGTATATCCAGGACAGTCATACAGTAGGCCATCCAGGACAGTCATACAGTAGTGAATTTGGGGACAGTCACACATCTGACAATGCAGTAAACAGAGGTCTCTTTGTCAAAAGTGGTGCCCTAAGTGCTACTCAGAATCACTCTTCCTTCTGTGACCAGGCTCTGGTCTGTTTAGACTGCAGCATTTGGCTACTTCAAAAGTACTCTGTGTTTTACTGCTAAAACCATGCATGCAGACCTTAAAATAAGGGTTGGTGGTTTTCTCCTCATGACTTAAGGGCTGCGAACGGATGCAGAGGAAACAAAAGAACTAAATGAATCAAAGGGTAGGATGATAAAACAGGGCCAGATGACAGCTCGTTGCTTGGACAAGCTCCACTTATTATCGTTGTATTGCTATCAGGGCCAAACTTTCCATTACGTCACAGTGTAGGAGGACAGCCCACTCTGGCAGGGGTTCTTTGACCACAGGACTCTAGCAGGGCCACGGCTCTAGAGATGGGGGACTCTCTCCTCCCTCTCCTCTCCTCTTCAATCCCACTTCCTCGTTGTTCAACAAGAACTCTCTCCCTCCTGCTCCTCCCTTAGTTCTAGCCCTCTTATATTCCTCCCCCAAGAGACATGATCCCCTTCTCTTCTTTTTTAACATCGCCATGGCAACAGCACATCACTTAAACTTCGATGCTGCTTTGGAAGGAGACCCGTAACGGGACTATTGTAAACTCCACAGAGACACACTAGAGAAATGATGTTGGAATTCGGGAGGAGAAAAGCTGTGTCAGGTCGTTCTGCCCCACACTGTAAATCTGAAGACATTACCATACTGTCAGATGGTTGCCCTGTGCGGTTGACTGTTCTACTGCCATGGATTTTTAAATATAGTCCTTATAGATGTGTAGAAGCCTAGACTATGTTGAGCCATCCTCGCTGTTACATGTTGGAGAAGACATTACCATACTGTCAGATTGTTGCCCTGTGCGGTTGACTGTTCTGCTGCCATGGATTTTTAAATATAGTCCTTATAGATGTGTAGAAGCCTAGACTATGTTGAGCCATCCTCGCTGTTACATTTGGAGAAGACATTTGATAAATGGAAGCTTCAATCAGTGCTTACTTTTCTAAATGTATTTTTATTTAACTAGGCAAGTCAGTTAAGAACAAATTCTTATTTATAATTCCGGCCTAGGAACAGTGGGTTAACTGCCTTGTTCAGGGGGAGAACGACAGATTTTTACCTTGACAACTCAGGGATTTGATCTTGTTAACCTTTCGGTTACTAGTCCAACACTCTAACCAGTAGGCTACCTACCGGCTGCCCCTTTACTAAAGACTTAATCTGTATATAGCCTCGCTATTGTTATTTTACTGCTGATCTTTCATTATTTTTTACTTTTATTTCTTACTTTATTTTTGTATTTTTCTTAATAACTGCATTGGTGGTTATGGGCTTGTAAAGTAAACATTTCAAGTCAACACCTGTTGTATTCAGCGCATGTGACAAATACAATTGTATTTGATTTGATCTCGGAACACAGAACCAAATAGAACCTGTTCTATTGACTGTGTGTTTCAGCAGGACTCCATTACCCTGTTCTATTGACTGTGTGTTTCAGCAGGACTCCATTACCCTGTTCTATTGACTGTGTGTTTCAGCAGGATTCCATTACTCTGTTCTATTGACTGTGTGTTTCAGCAGGATTCCATTACCCTGTTCTATTGACTGTGTGTTTCAGCAGGATTCCATTACCCTGTTCTATTGACTGTGTGTTTCAGCAGGATTCCATTACCCTGTTCTATTGACTGTGTGTTTCAGCAGGATTCCATTACCCTGTTCTATTGACTGTGTGTTTCAGCAGGATTCCATTACTCTGTTCTATTGACTGTGTGTTTCAGCAGGATTCCATTACCCTGTTCTATTGACTGTGTGTTTCAGCAGGATTCCATTACTCTGTTCTATTGACTGTGTGTTTCAGCAGGATTCCATTACTCTGTTCTATTGACTGTGTGTTTCAGCAGGATTCCATTACCCTGTTCTATTGACTGTGTGTTAAACCACATCTTGTGTGTGCACTGTCCAGCCTCTGTCACAAGAGACTCCAGGGTATTGGGAAACAGCATTTGGTGTGGGAGTGTTTAGTTTACCCATGGAGCCTTCGTAGTTCTCAGACTCTGTACTCAGGAAGCTGTTGACCTTCTTGACAGCAGCCACCTGGACCTCTAAGTCAGCCAGGTTCCTCACCACCCAGTTCAGGTAGTTGGTCACCTGGGTAACGGGAGGTAAACACAATATATATTTAATCCATGTTCTATGAAGTGTCCTTACTAGGTATAGAAATAATACTATTATTAATAACACTATTAATTATAATAATTGTTATTATTATTATTGTAATAAGTCTGAGTGGGAGTCTTTTTGCCCATTGCCTTGGACAATATGAGGTAAACCAAAGGTATTTAATGGTTGAGAAGAATACATAAAGGCTGATCAGTCAGAAGAGAAGGAGAAGAGTCGTGGAAGGGCCATGCTCTCTGAGGAGTGATAAGCCTACAGAAAACAGTACTGTTACAGTACAAACAAAGATGGATGCTGAGGACAATACAGCTTCTATTGTTTCACATCTACTGGCAGTGGGAGAGGAAGGACTGTCAACAACACTCCTCTCATTAATGTGACTGATGCAGTCCTTCTCTGTACAGTTCCATAAATATTCTACTGAATATGTTGTCTAAACACTTGCTGCCTTGACATCTTGTAAATATAACTGCAATCAGATCCAGGTAAATAAGGGCTTGTTCTTAAAAAGATTCTCATTTGATGAAGTTGATCCTGTATGTTGTTTCTGTTCTGTAGGTATATTCATGTTTGTGTGACATTGGGGAGACGTTGTGTCACGGCTTCCACCGAAGGTAGTTCCTCTCCTTGTTCGGGCGGCGCTCGGCGTCTACATTGGGGAAACGTTGTGTCACGGCTTCCACCGAAGGTAGTTCCTCTCCTTGTTCGGGCGGCGCTCGGCGTCTACATTGGGGAGACGTTGTGTCACGGCTTCCACCGAAGGTAGTTCCTCTCCTTGTTCGGTCGGCGCTCGGCGTCTACATTGGGGAGACGTTGTGTCACGGCTTCCACCGAAGGTAGTTCCTCTCCTTGTTCGGGCGGCGCTCGGCGTCTACATTGGGGAGACGTTGTGTCACGGCTTCCACCGAAGGTAGTTCTTCTCCTTGTTCGGGCGGCGCTCGGCGTCTACATTGGGGAGACGTTGTGTCACGGCTTCCACCGAAGGTAGTTCCTCTCCTTGTTCGGGCGGCGCTCGGCGTCTACATTGGGGAGACGTTGTGTCACGGCTTCCACCGAAGGTAGTTCCTCTCCTTGTTCGGGCGGCGCTCGGCGTCTACATTGGGGAGACGTTGTGTCACGGCTTCCACCGAAGGTAGTTCCTCTCCTTGTTCGGGCGGCGCTCGGCGTCTACATTGGGGAGACGTTGTGTCACGGCTTCCACCGAAGGTAGTTCCTCTCCTTGTTCGGGCGGCGCTCGGCGTCTACATTGGGGAGACGTTGTGTCACGGCTTCCACCGAAGGTAGTTCCTCTCCTTGTTCGGGCGGCGCTCGGCGTCTACATTGGGGAGACGTTGTGTCACGGCTTCCACCGAAGGTAGTTCCTCTCCTTGTTCGGGCGGCGCTCGGCGTCTACTAGTCTTCACCGATCCTTTTTTCCTTTTCTGTTCGTTTTCTCTTTGCTTTTTTCACACCTGGTTTCATTTGCCTTCATTTCTGTGTGTATAATTACCCCTGTTGCCTGCCTAGGTTTGTGCGGGATTATTCGTGTGATGTGGCTCGTTAAGGTTGATGTTGCTCGCTAAGGTTGATGTTGCTCGTTAAGGTTGATGTGGCTCGTTAAGGTTGATGTTGACGTTGCTCGTTAAGGTTGATGTGGCTTGTTAAGGTTGATGTGGCTCGTTAAGGTTGATGTGGCTCGTTAAGGTTGATGTGGCTCGTTAAGGTTGATGTTGCTCGTTAAGGTTGATGTGGCTCGTTAAGGTTGATGTGGCTCGTTAAGGTTGACGTTGCTCGTTAAGGTTGATGTGGCTTGTTAAGATTGATGTGGCTCGTTAAGGTTGATGTGGCTCGTTAAGGTTGATGTTGCTCGTTAAGGTTAATGTGGCTTGTTAAGGTTGATGTGGCTCGTTAAGGTTGATGTTGCTCGTTAAGGTTGATGTGGCTCGTTAAGGTTGATGTGGCTCGTTAAGGTTGATGTGGCTCGTTAAGGTTGATGTTGCTCGTTAAGGTTGATGTTGCTTGTTAAGGTTGATGTGGCTCGTTAAGGTTGATGTTGCTCGTTAAGGTTGATGTGGCTTGTTAAGGTTGATGTGGCTCGTTAAGGTTGATGTGGCTCGTTAAGGTTGATGTTGCTCGTTAAGGTTGATGTTGCTCGTTAAGGTTGTGCCTATTTTGTTTCCACGTATTATACCAAGTGTGTATATATTTAGGAGTGTTGTTTTTCCCTCCTTCCGTGAATAACTGGTTTCTCGGTTGTCGAGGGCGTTTGTTTTTTGTTATTGTTCCTGACCTGTATGTTTGTGGACTTGCCCATTAAATAACACATCTCGGACATCTCTGCTCTCCTGCGCCTGACTCCTTCACCTGCCTCTACACACAGCCGTGTAACACGTTGACTCACTGTAAGCGCGTAGGTCAGGCCTAACCCCACCATGCTAGAGGGAAGGTTCTTGCCAGAGCTCCATATTGAGGCTACTGCTGCTGTTAACACAATGACAGCACCCAGGTAGTCCTGAGAGAGAAAGAGTCAGATAAGATAGTTAGAGGGAGAGAGAGAATTTGAAGTTGTGAATTCAACACAGCATTTAGCTTTAATCTCAAAAAGTAATTTATTCTAATTGTGCAGCTCAGTGTGATAAGAAACCAGGGAGTATTGTGTTGAATACTCAGTAATATACCATTAGTATTACAATAGTCCCATATCTTATTAATAATGTCATGGTTGAATCATGGACATGAATGTTCTCTCACCGTTCTGACCTCCAACCAGCGGTTGGCAGCAGAGAGGAACAGGTAGGCTGTGTTGTTGGTATCTGTCAGCTCCAGCATCTTCTGCTTGAATCGAGATTCATGTCTGAATAACAAATGGAAAATAAATATAGCTAATACCTACCAGATGATTTCCCATGTGACCAGGTTTGAACCCGGCGTCTCTAGACTGTGTTCGTCCGCACGTCTCCAGGTCCCAGTCCTGGTTATGGTTCATAGAACCATCTCCGGTAGACAAACACTGAAGTGGGATTGTTTCAGGACTGGACTATGGTGCCTGATGATGGGAGTTGGACCATGGCTGCTACATAGCTAAGTGACATCTAACATTGAACCAAGAGAGAAAGAGAGAGAAGCCACAGTGCTGCCAAGATGAGGAAGTCTTCAGGGAGGAAGAGGCTGTCTGAGGGGTAGTAACCGTGAGAGCTGTTTAATGTTGAATTACCACGATTCTGGGGAAAAGGAGGAATGTTCGTGAAATGTTTGGAGTGGGATTCATGTCATTCTGGATCAAGAGAAAGATTTGGGTTTGTGATGTCCTCCTTCCTCCATGAATGAATGGTTCTGGATGGGTTGGAAGACTCCTAGATGGGATTCAAGTTGTTCACACTAATATAACATCTACGCAAAGGAATTAACCTCCAGTGTCAACAAATCCACCACTTTGTTTCGAGTTTCGGATCACTAAGTACAGTGTTACTGCCTTCCTAAAACCTATAAGTGCTTCTTGAGTATGTTGTGTAACGATGCTCTGGGCGAAATTTCCACTCTGTCACACGTGTGTGTGCGTGTGTGTGTGTGTGTGTGCCTGTGTGTGTGCCTGTGTGTGTGTATGGTACACTGGCCTGAATGCTCGGATGGTGGTGAGTCCCTCTGCAGTCTCAGAGAAGTGGCAGAGCAGAGGAAGCTGGGTGGAGTCATCTAAGTCCTGAAGGTCCCTGAGAGAGAAAATGAAAAAAGTCTG